>NW_027397072.1:36361183-36569868 GCF_003265705.2 Callorhinus ursinus | reverse complement strand
AAAGAAAGAAAGAAAGAAGAAAGAAAGAAAGAAAGAAAGAAAGAAAGAAAGAAAGAAAGAAAGAAAGAAAGAAAGAAAGAAAGAAAGGAAGGAAGGAAGAAAGGGTGGACATTTAAATATAGCAAAGTATTAACACTTGGAAGTGGAGGATCTACCCAAGTGGAGAATATAATCCAAGTGTTATTGTACTAGTCTTCCCATTTTTCTCTTGAAATATCTACTTGAAATTTTTCTAAGTAAAAGTTGGAAATAATAAGAAAAACAAAATAAAAATATCTGAATATCCTTGGGAAAATACCCCTGGGGGCCTAAAATCTCTAAGGAATCGGCTTTCTTCTAGGAAACCAGATACTTACATGGTCTTTAAGCAAGTTAGACCACAGGTCATTTGCATTTTTGCATATTTGCTTTGCTTGCAGAATAATGAACAATGTATGCAAAGCCTCTGACTGTAACCTTTAGGAAATGTGCCAGAGTAAATTAGGAAGGCACCTGTCCTGCTGTATCTCTAACGAAGCAAAGAAAGTTATAATGGGATTTCATGGGTGTGGGTCATAATTGGATTTGGTGGAGGATGTAATTAAATTTCACCAAGGGCCCACAACCTCTGCCCCAGGAAAATAATGAAAGGGTCAGAGGACCTTTCATCTTGCTTGAAGGGAAATATATAAAGCCTGCAGAAACTCTATAGTGCATGCCTACTCTTTCCCCATCTCCTCAATCATGGGACAGCAGCCCCACCACTTTCAAGATCCCTAGAGTCTCACCTTGGGGCAGTGGGTTGAAAGCACTGTAGATAACACTGGAATACTATGAAACTCACTGACCAGTTTCTGCTGTCCCCTAGACGCCTACATTTTCTATCTCTACCTCAGGAAATAGAATCAAAGCAAAATCCAGCCCAGAGAAAGGTAGCCTCCCCAGTATGGGCAGATTTCAATGCTCAAGTGGAAGGCCAGGTTGACCAGTGCAGGCAGCCAGAGCCATCTTTCCCATCATTGTGTGATGCCAGGTAGCCTGAAAGCTCTGGGTACAAAATAGGATGTGTCAACTGATAGGTTACCTGTAGGATGTGTCAGCTGGTGGCAAGCAGGCTGGCTGACCCCCTCCCCAGCACAAAGCTAATGTGCTTAGAGGTCTTGGTCTCTTGCCCAAGAAGACCAAGCCCTCCCTCGGCAGGCTATCACGTGTCCTTTTCCAGAGCAGTTTCCAGGGTTGTGGCAGATGCTACTAGTGCAGGCAAGGGTTCTGATGTGGGAGCCCAGCCATCCTGCTGCTAGGCAGGGCTTTACAGAAATGCCTGGCTCTCTGCCCCAATCCCTCTCCTGCTCTCAATCCCACTGTGACTCAGCGTCTTTTCAGAGATACCCCAAAGTAACAACTCTCACCTCCAGCCCTCTCCACTTGGGTTGACCCATCTGCTTTCCATTCTCCAGAAAGAGGTCAAGTTCCTTGGTCCTCTGATGGCCCCTCTCCCACTGCAGGTGCCCCTGCAGATCTGTTCCCTTGTATTCTTTCTTCCAGGTATTTCAGTGGGATTTGAAGAGGGAGGAGCAGTAATGTGGGTGTTCATGTCATCACCCTCCTGAACCAGAAGTCCTTCCTTTGGTTTCCAGTCCTCCAATTTATGCTGTAGTGTCTAAATATCTTCTTCTTTCTTCCTAATTCTGGATGCTTTTGGATCACTTCCCCACCCACCACACCTTTAATCTTCCCTCTTCCAAGCAATGAAATCAGGAAGGGCATCTGCCTAATCTTATGGCACCACTGCAGAAAAGAGTTAGCAACAGCAGGCCAGAGGTTGCTATTCTTGGAAAAGCCTGCTTGCAAGGATGGCCCTTGGCTGGCATCTGGGAACGTGGATTTGGGGAGAGTTCCCACCATTTCCTGACTGATAAGTATGGCTCACTGTGCCTAAACTGTTTGTGCAAATGATATGGTTTATGCTGACCACCTGTTTTCCTTCTGAAAGTCTGGAATTTTGAGGTACACTAAGTAGAGGGTATCTACATGACCAGCCCCCAATGAAAACTTACATAGAGTGTCCAGTGAACTTCCCTGCTAAACAATATTTCATGTAAACTGTCAATTATTGCTGGAAGAGTTAAGTATGTCCTCTGTAACTCCAGTGGGAGAGGAGTCTTAGAAACTCATGTCTGGTTTCCTTCAGACTTTGCCCCATGTGCCTTTTACCTTTGCTGATTTTGCGTTTTATCCTTTTTCTACAATAAATCCTAACCATGAGTATGACTACATGCTGGGTCTTGTGAGTCCTTCTAGAGAACTGTCAAACCTGAGGGTCATCTGGGGACTCCTGACTACTTACAAAATAAGTGTTTCCACCTGAGAATAAACTTCAATCATGGCTTGAGGCAGTATTTTTCTGGTACATGTCTGAAAGATGTCTTTCTGGAAAATTGGCCAAAGAAGGTCATTACCATCTGGTTTTAAGGTCGTTGGTTATCTCCTTTCTAGCAGACTTAGCCATTCCTGGCTTCCTTCCTCAGCCTGGGCCTTGAAGTCCTTCCATGGGTTCTTACTGCAAGGATGCTCTGCCTCTTTGTGCTGGTACACATCCTCCTGAGCAGGCAGCTCAGCCTCCCACTTGCCCAGCATCCCTGCCTTACTGCCCCACCATGGTCCACAGTCCCTCCCTCTCATTGCCCATGCTCCCATTTATATGCAAACAGCAAGTAGTCCCTATCTCTCCCTAAGCTTCCATTTTCATTCATAGTTAGAAACTGTGACCATCCCCTAAGTAAATCAAACAATCTGTCCATGGTTCCCACAAGCTAGAGCTTGCAATTAAAGCACTGAATCATAATTTCAGACTCAGATGATGCCAAACCACATGCTAAGGTTTAAAACATACTCCCAGAAGAGAAAGGTGTTGAAAAACCTCACACTCTTGGATCACCAGCTGAGATAGAGAATGTGAATTAGTGCAATGTCTGATTACTGAATATTCTTTTTTTAAATAAAAGATTTATTTATTAGAGAGAGAGGGCAGGAGCAGGAGGGGCAGAGGAAGAAGGAGAGAGAATCTCAAGCAGACTCCACACCAAGTGTGGAGCCCAACGTGGGGCTCAGTCTCGGGACCCCGAGATCATGACCTGAGCTGAAACCAAGAGTCAGATGCTTAACCAACTGTGCCACCAGGTGCCCCTCTGATTACTGAATATTCTTAAGGAGAGGTTTTTTTAAAGCAACATTTAGGTAGGAGGGAGACAAAAGAGTAGGCAACTGTTGATCTAGCCCAAATTAAACGGCTATTCTTAAATAATTCCCCCTAAATTATTTACTTAACTATAGATATCTCTAAAAGCTAAGATAATAAGGAGGCAGGGGAGAGCTTCCATTAAGTACCATCTAACAATTTAGTTTTCAGTGGACTAAACTTGTAACTGAATAGCATTCCAAAAATGTCTGCATTACTCTTTAAGTTAGCCAATTTTTCATGATAAAATTTTTTTCATTATAAAAATTCATTTCAATATGAAATCTTTTCAAACATCCAGAGCCTTTACAACATAAAGATAACTATCTCCAATATTTTGATATATTTCTTTTTTAAAATATTTCTTTTTAAACTTATTCAAGCAAAGGTTTCTGGGTTGTTGTTTTTTTTACTTTTTATTTTTATGTAATTGTAAGAATCCAGATGTAAGAAATGATTCAGAGAGACCCCATGTACCCTCTACCATAACATCTTCCCAAACACTGCACTGTTTACAGTTCAATATCACAACCAGAAAAAATGATGCTGGTACAATCCACAGAGCTCACGCAGTTTTTGCTAGTTTTACATGCAGGTGTGTGTGTGTGTGTGTGTGTGTGTGCGCACGCACGCACGCACATGTGTGTAGTTCCATGCAGTTTTATCACATGTGTACATCTATGTGACCACCACCACAAGCAAGACATAGAACAGTTCCATCCGAAGAATCCCTCATGCTACCTTTGTATAATCACAGCCAGTTCTCTCTTTTCCCACCCTCACTCCTGGTGACGCTGACCTCATCTCCAGTGCCATGATTTTGTCATTTCTAGAATGTTATATAAATGCGATCATACAGTATGGGACCTTTTAAGATTGGTTTCCCTCACTCAGCATCCAAGTTGTTGAGAGTCTCAACAGGTGTTTTTGTTTTACTACTGAATATGGTATGGACATATCAGTCAGGCCATCCAGTCACCCAGGGAAGGACATTTGGGTTGTTTCCAGTTTGGGGTTGTGACAAATACACTGACTCTGAACATCCATGTGCAGGTTTTTGTGTAAACAAACGTTTTCATTTCTCTGAGAGTAAATATCCAAGAGTATAATTGCTGGGTTTTGTGGTAAGCACGCATTTAGTTTGTTAAAGAAACTGCATACTTTTTTCTAGAGTGGCTGTAACATTTTATATAGCCACTAGTAATGTATGAGTGATCCAGTTTCTCTGCTTCCTTTGGCATAATAAAAAATATTATTACTATTTTTTTAATTTTAGCATTTTGGTAGGTTTACAGTGGTATTTCAATGTGGTTTAAATTTGCAGTTCCCAAACGGCTAAGGATGTTGCATATCTTTTCATGTTCACATTTGCCATTGGCATATCCTCTTCAGTAAAATGTCTGTTCGGCCTGTCTTTTGCCTATTTCATAATTGGATTGTTTTTTACTGTTGAGTTTTGAGGATTCTTTATATCTTCTGAACCCAAGGATTTTGTCAGATACGTGGTTTGCAATTATTTTCTCCCAGTCTTTAGCTTGCCTTTTCATCTCCCTCCAGAGTCTTTCACAAAGAAGAAGGTTTTAATTTTGATAAAGTCTAGTTTTCAATTTTTCCTTTTATGAATTGTGCTTTTGATGTCAAATCTAAGAATTTTTTCTGGTCTGAGCTCTCAAAGACTTTCTCTTAAAGTTTTTTGTAAAAGTTTTTATAATTTTATGTTCTATGTTTAAGTAGTTAATTTTGAGTTAGAACTTCTATAAGGTATGAAACTTAGATCGGGGTTCATTTTTTGAAGACCCCCTCATGCTATTTTCTATATTGGCTGTACCAATTTACAATCCCACCAACAGTGCACAAGGATTCCCTTTTCTCTGTATCCTTGCTAATACTTTTTATCTTTTGGTTTTGTTTTGTTTTTATAAAAGCCATCCTAACAGGTGTGAGGTGATATCTCATTGTGGTTTTCATCTGCATTTCCCTGGTGATTAGTAACATTAAGCACCTTTTCATATACCTGTTGACCGTTTTCAGGCCTTCTTTAGAAAACTATCTATTCAGGTCTTTTGTTCATTTTTAAATTGGGCTTTCTTTTTTGCCACTGAGTTGTATAATTTCCTTATATATTTTGTATATTAACCCATTATCAGATAAATGGTTTGCAAATATTCCCTCCCATTCCATACATTGCCTTTTCATTTTGTTTATTGTTTCTTTTTGAGAAGAAGCCTTTTAGTTTAATGTAGTTCTACTTCTTTACTTTCAGTTTTGTTGCTTGTGTTTGGGTATCATATCCAAAAAAAAATTGTTGCCAAGACCAATGTCTAGGAACTTTTTCCCTGTTTTCTTCTGGAAGTTTTACAGTTTCAGGTCTTATGTTTAAGTATTTAACCCATTTCAAGGTAATTTCTGTGAGTGGCATAAGATAGGGGTCCAATTTCATTCTTTTGCATGTCAACATCCAGTTTTTCCAGCACCACGGATAGAAGAGATTATCCTTTCCCCACTGAGTATTCTTAACTCCTTTGCCAAATATTACTTGACTGCACATGCATGGATTTATTTCTGGGCTCTTGATTCTGTTCCATTGGTCCATATGTCCTTCTTTATGCCAGTACCACCAGTACCACACTGTTTGGATTATTATAACTTTGTAATATAGTCTGAAACCAGAACGTGTGATGCCTCCAGCTTTGTTCTTCCTCAGGATTTCTTTGGTTATTCAGGGTCCTTTGTGGTTCCATACAAATTTTAGGACTCTTTTTTCTCTCTGTGATAAATGCCATTGGAATTTTGATAGGAATTACATTGAATCTATAGATGGCTTTGGGTAGTATGAACATTTTAACAATATTAATTCTTCCAATCTATGAACATAGATTTATTTTTTATTTGTTGTGCTTTCTTCAATTTCTTTCATCAAAACTATACAGTTATCAGTGTTCAGATCTTTCACCTCCTTGGTTATATTTATTTCTAGGTATTTTATTGTCTTTGGTGCTGTTATAAATGAGATTGCTTTATTTCCTTTTCAGATATTTTGTTGTTAGTATACAGAAATGCAACTGGATTTTGTATGTTGACTTTGTATCTTGTAACTTTACTAAATTTATTTATTGGTTCTAGCAACTTTTGGTGGGATTCTTTAGAATTTCTTTTTTCTTTTTTAAATATTTTATTTATTTATTTGAGAGAGAGAGAGCACATGAGAGGAGGGAGGGTCAGAGGGAGAAGCAGACTCCCTGCTGAGCAGGGAGCCCGATGCGGACTCGATCCTGGAACTCCAGGATCATGACCTGAGCCGAAGGCAGTCCCTTAACCAACTGAGCCACCCAGGCGCCCTAGAATTTCTATATACAAGATCACATCATCTGCAAACAGAAACAATGTTATTTCTTCCTATCCAATCTAGATGCCAAATTTCTCTGGCAAGGACTTCTAGCACTATGTAGAGTAAGAGTAGTGACAGTGGGCACCCTGTCTTGTTCCTGATCTTAGAGGAAAAGCTTTCAACCTTTCACTATTGGGTATGTTATTGGTTTCTAGCTTCATATAATTGTGGTTGGAAAAGATAAATGGTAGGATTTTGATCTTCTGAACTGTGCAAAGATTTTTTGTGTGACTTAACACAATCTATCCTGGAGAATGTTCCATGTGTATATGAAAAGAATGCGCATTCTGCTATTATTGGATGGATGGAACGTTCTGTATATGTTTGTTACGTCCGTCTGGTCCAAAGTATAGGTCAAGTCTAAAGTTTCCCTATTGCTTTTCTGTCTGGATGATCTATCCGTTATTGAAAGTGAGATATTAAAGTCGCCTACAGTTATTGCACTGTCTATTTCTCCCTTCAGATCTATTAGTATTTGCTTAATATACTTAGGTACTCCAATGTTGGGTACATTATATTTACAACTGTTATAACCTTTTAATGAATTGACCCATTTATCATTATATAATGACCTTCTTTGTCTCTTGTTAGATTTTCTGACTTAAATTCTATTTTGTCTGATGGAAGTGTAGCTATCCCTGCTCCCTTTTGGTTTCCATTTGCACGGAGTATCTTTTCCATCCCTTCATTGTGAGCCTGTATGTGTCCTTAAAGTTGAAGTCAGTCTCTTACATACAGCATATAGTTGGGTATTGTTTTTTATTTATTTCATTCAGCCACTTTTTACCTTTTGACTGGAGAATTTAATCCATTTACATTTAAATAATTATTTACTTACATGTAAGGACTTATTCACACCATTGTACTGTTTTCTGGCTGTTTTGTGGTTCCCTTGTTCCTTTTTTTCCTCTCTTGCCATCTTCCTTTGTGATTTGATGATTTTCCATAGAGATACACTTTGATTCTCTTCTCCTTACCTTTTGTGTCTACTATCGTTTTTTGCTTTGTAATTATCCTGAGGCTTACATAGAATATTGTATAGACATGTCTATTTTGAGCTTATAACAACTTCCATCACATAGAAAAATCCTACCTTTTTACTCCTATTTTGTTTTTGATGTCATAATTTACACCTTTTTACATCGTATATCCCTTAACAAATTATTATAGTTATAGTAATTTTTAAAAATTTGTCCTTTAACCTTTATACTAGGGTTGAATGTTAAACATATCACCATATTCCAGTATTAGAATATTCTGAATCTGGCTATACACTGACTTTTACTATTGTGTTTTATGTTTTCATGTTACTAATTGGTGTCCTTTCATTTCAGCTTGAAGAACTCCTTTCATCACTTCTTGCAAAGCAGGTCTAGTGGTGATGAACTCCCTCAGCTTTTGTTGCTTGAGAAAGTCTATAACTCTCCATTTTTGGAGAACAACTTTTCCAGGTTAAATATTTTTGTTTAGCAGTTTTTAGAAATTCCTTCAGCATTTGAATGTATCATCTCATTCTCTCCTGGCCTGTAAAGTTTCTGCTGAGAAATCCACTGATAGCCTTATGGAGGTTCTCCTGTACTTGAGGAATTTTTTTCTCTTGCTGTTTTTAAAATTCTTTGTCTTTTATTTTAGACTGTTTTGTTATAATGTACATTGAAGAAGATCTTTTTGAGTTGAAAAGAAAGCCTTGGAGGACTTATGAGCTTCATGAATTTGGATATCCAAATCTCTCCCGAGTCAGGACATTCTCAACCATTATTTCTTTAATAAACTTTCCAACCCTTTCTCCCTCTCTTCTCCTTCTGAGATTCCAATACGCATAGATTGCTTTTCTTAATGGTGTTCCATAGTTCATGAAGGCTTTCTTCACTCTTTTTCCTTCTTTTTTTTTTCTTTGTTGTCCTCTGACTGGATAATTCCAAATGACCTTCACAAATTCATTTTCTGCTCGATCAGGTTTGCTATTGATGTTCTCTATTGCATCTTTCATTTCACTCAATGTACTCCTCAACTTCATAATTCCTATTTGATTCTTTTTTTAAGATTTTATTTATTTGAGAGAGAGAGAAATAGCAAGAGAGAGAGCACGAACAGTGGGGAGAGGGAGAAGCAGGCTCCCCACTGAGCAGGGAGTCCGATGTGGGGCTTGATCCCAGGACCCTGAGATCATGACCAGAGCCAAAGGCAAACGCCCAACTGACTGAGTCACCCAGGCACCCTTATTTGATTCTTTTTAATGATTTCTATTTCTTTGTGAAAGTTCTCATTCTTTTCATGTATTGCTTTCCTGCTTTTATTGAATTATCTTTCTGTGTTCCTTGTAGCTCCCTGAGCTTCCTTAAAACAACTATTTTGAATTGTTTATTGGGAAAATTGCAGATCTCCATTTCTTTGGGATCAGTTACTAGAAAATCATTATTTCCCTTTGGTGGTGTCATGTCCCCTTCATATCTCATGTTCTGTGAAGTCTGGCATTGCTGTCTTCACATTTGAAGAAGCAGTCACCTCCTCTAGTCTTTACTGACTGGCTTTGGGAGAGAAATGCTTTCCATCAGCCCTGTATGAATTCTGAGGCTTTCTCAGACCTTCAGTGGATACACATGTTCCACAATTCTTATTCCCTCTTAGGGAATAGTTCTTAAGATTGTATAACTTCTTTTGATCCTGCAAAACCAGGATCAGTGCTTGCAGCTTCTTGTTTACTTCCCCTAGGGTGGTACTGAATGCTCAAGTTTGTTCGCTTTCTTCCAATCCCACAGAGGCGGGTTGGCTTTCTTTATGTGCTCATGAGCTGTCTGCGAAGGCTAGCTCTCGCTGCCCTTGGGAGTGTATACTGATAACCGCTCATGGAGTAGTGACGTGTGTGACTGAGGCATAGAGAGTATTGTGGGTGCCTGTGGACCAACATGGAGGATCTGTAGGTGAGGTGTCCCCAGGCGCTCATAAGTGGGTTTCCTGAAGGAGTCTGCAAAGTAGGTAGCAGGATCCATGTCCAATCACTGTCTTCTGAGAGCCCTGGCTGCTATTCTCCCAGCTGCTCTGTACACTTCATGTCATGCAACACACCTCAGAAATCTGAGTGAGAGGAGAAAGAAATGGGCCTCTTGGGCAGTGTCCCACACAGCTGGGGAAGCTGGGTGCTCACTCACATGCTCTCACTTTCTCCTGTGGGAGAAATCACATGCCAAAAGATCTCTCTTGTCACTGAGCTGTGCTGTCTTGAGGGAGGGCTGACATGGGTAAAGTGAAACTGTTCCTTTTACCCTCTTCAATGCATCCAATCTCATTATTTTTTGCTCCAACAGTGTGCTGGAACTTCACGGGACTCCTGGACCTACACAAAGGCACTGTCATCCTTGGGTGATTATCAGAATTGGCATTCTTTGGGCATAAGATGGCAGAAAACTCCTATTTCACCATTTTGATGATGTCTTAGAAGAAGCTTGTCTGTGTCTACAGAAAACTTTGTTGTGATTTTGATGGAAATTTTATTAAATCTATAGAACAGTTTGGGCAGAATTGACATTTTCCTACACAGAGTCATCCAATTGATGAATATAGTATGTCTCTCCATTTATCTAGGATTTTTTTTATTTCTTTCAAGCATTTTGTAATTTTCAGCAAATAGATCCTATGCATGTCTATTGGATTTACACTTAAGTATGTCATTTTCTTTGGAACAATTGTAATTGATATTGTGTATTTAATTTCAGTTTTCACATTTGTTATTAGTATACAGAAATGAGATCAATTTTTGTGTATTGATCTTATATCCTGCAGTCTTATTGAACTCAGTTCTAGGAGTTTTGGGGTAGACTCCATGGATTTTTCTATGTAGATAACCACATAATGTGCAAACAAAGAAAATTTTTATTTCTTCCCTTATAATATCTATGTCTTTTATTTCTTTTTCTTGCCTTATTGCACTGATATAACTTCCAGCTCTATGTTGAATAACAGTAGTGCCAGTGGACATCCTTGACTTGATCCTGCTTTTAGGAGGAAAGCATTCTGCATTTTACCAGTAAGCATGATGTTAGTTATATTTTTTGTAGGTACTTTTTACCAAGTTGAAGATTTTACATCAACATTTTGTCAAAAGCTTTAACTGTGTAAACCAATATGATCATATGATTTTTTTTCTCCTGTAGTCTGATGATATGATGGACTATATCAACTGATTTTTGAATGCTGAAGCAGTTTTGCATATCAGGAATAAATACCATTTGGCTATGGTGTATAATTCATTTTATACACTGTCAGATTCCATTTGTTAGTATGTTGTTGAAGATTCTTATGTCTAAATTTGCGAGAGTTATTGATATGTAGTTTTCCCTTTTTTGTAGTGTCTACTTTTGGTATCAGAGTAATACAAACTATATAAAATGAATTAGGGGCATCTGGGTGGCTCAGTTGGTTAAACATTCAACTCTTGATTTCAGCTCAAGTCATGATCTCAGGGTCATGAGATCAAGTCCCACATTGGGCTCCATGCTGGGCATGGAGCCTGCTTAAGATTCTCTCTCTCCCTCTGTCCCTCCACCCACTCATGCACTCTCTCTCTCTAAAAAAAATTAAAATTAAAATAAAAAAATGAGTTGGGAAGTGTTCCCTTCTCTCTTATTTTCTGGAAGAGATTGCATAAAGTTCTTCCTTAAGTGTCTGACAGAATTCTCCAATGAAACCTTTGCCTGGAGATTTCTTTGGGGGAAGCATTTTATTATTATTAAAAATTCAATTTCTGTGAGATGATAGGACTATTCAGGTTGACTATTCAAGTTGGTTAGATTTGAGTATTTGTGGTTTTGAGGAATTGGTCAATTTGACTAAGTCATCAAATTTATTAATGTAAAGTTATTTTCCAGTGTTCCTTCATCGTTCCTACAAGATAACTAGTGATATACCCATTTTCATTCCTAATATTGGTTATTTGAGTCTTCTTGTTTTTTATCATACCTCCTGGATTAGTCTAGTTGATGACCCCCATTCCAATTGTGGAGGTAGGGGTTCAACTCTTCACTGGATCCTGCTGACACTGGGGTGAAAAGATTTAAGCATACTGGTGATTTGTTGTACCTTATATCACTTCAAAGGGTCTTGTTGCTGCTGAGGACAGGTATAGGCTTAGCTTACCAATGGGCCCTGCTGACATAACCCTGATGTAAAAATCTAAGCTCCACTTGCTGCCACTAGGCAGGGGATAGAATATCAGTTCCCCGCTTGGCCCCACCAATAGCACCAGGTTGAGTAATGGGAATGTTACCACCTGCTACCTGCTTCTGACTACTTCCATGGATCAGAAGTCAGGTGAAAGATCAGTTCCTGCCAGGTCCTGCTGAAACTGGTGTGTGTGTGTGTGTGTGTGTGTGTGTGTGTGTGTGTGTGCGTGTGTTCAGTTTTTCCATTTTGTTTGATTGATGGAGAGAGAGAGTATTGCTAGAAAGGTTTTTTTGTTATTAGGCCACCATTTTCCCTGTGTTTTGGCTAGGGAGAACAGGCTTTTCTTGGAGTTTGTCTGTACCTATTAGAGAATCAGGGCATACATATATGCCCTTTTCCAGGATTTATGGAAGGCAATAAGGAAACCCAGACAACTTACTGCCTTTTCCTTCCTCCAGTTCCAAGGTCCCTAGGCAGCCTGACTTCTTTTTCTCCCTTTCAGAGTCTTCCTATGTTCGTTTGTTGTGTTACGTCCAGAGTGTTCAGTTATTAAGAGGGAGGACCTGGGAGGAATAGGGTCGTTCCATCTTAGCAGAACCACAAGTCCCTGTTTTTCTTTTGTAAAAACACCAAATTGTGACCCCATTGTATATACAATTTTATTTCATTTTTACTTACCATATCATAAGTTTTTAATTTCTGTAATGAACTCTTTGTAAGTACAATTTAAAAAGCTATACAATTCCCCACTGAGTGGCCAGAACATGATTTACATAATCATTTTCCTATTGTTGAAAATTTAGATTCCAACATTATTGCTATCATAAATAATGTACTAATGAAAACGTTTGTGCCCTAAAGTTTTTCCATATTTAGGATTATTACCTTAGATAGTCCCAGAAGTGGAATCACACAGCCTAATAGCAACATGGAAGACTGCCTCTTTTGTTCTCACCAACACTGGGACTTCAATATGCTCTTAAACTTGAGCCAATTTGATGGAGAAAACAGTAGTGTAGTATGCCCTCACGTGCATGTCTCTGATCACCAGAGAGGTTGATCAATTGCCCTCCTATTATAACCTGCCTTTTCATGTCTTTTGCCTGTTCATCTTCTGGGTCCTCAAGTATTCTTTTGGAATGGCCTTCCCAATAGAAGAATCTGATTAAATAGATACAAGAAGACGTTTTCTTCAACCAAAAAAGATATAGGTCAATGTCAAAGATCGGCTAGGAGAGAAAGAATTTAATCCCCTGTTCCACTACTGCAAAAATCAAGTGCTTAACAGGAAAACACCTGTCAATGAAATGAAGACATCAGATGAAGATAAAATATATGAAACACTTCAGATTTCTGGATAACTCTTGATCTTGAAAAGTATGCCATTTAAGAAGAATAAACATTTCCTGAATTTTACCTGCAGCATAACAACATTGTCACCTTCAAAAGTCACAAACACATCTGTGTCGCATTTTAGGCCTGAGATTCGGTTTTCCATCATGTAACCCTATTGCAGAAAAAAGAAAAAAAAATATTTCAAATTTGCAATTCTACCATTATAGAGGACTGATATTTTCTTTGAAATTAAACAAAACTACAGAAAATGGAAAAGAATAAAATAACTATAGTTTTCCTGCCCAGAATAACCATTCTAAGAATTTTGAACCATCACACTTGCTTTTGATCCATAAATATTATTGTGGTTTTGCCTTCATTATTAGTAAAAACATTTAAAACAGTCATGTCACACTTTTCCCAAAATATTTCAACAAATTGTGCTGATTTTTTTTCTCCCAAATCTTATGAATTCTAACAAATGTCAAGAAATTAGTGATTATGCCCTAAAATATGCAGGAGAATGATGCCTCCCCCACCCCAGCTCTTTCAAAATTAGCAAATATACCTGGTTCTTGGGACACAACATAAAATCCTAAATTGCCACTCTGCATGTTAATATCATTATATACTTTGTATCATAAATCCACACTCCAGTTTCCAGCTAGTTTTTTTGTTTCTTTTTTTTTCACTTCCTGAAATCCTTATTTAAATGGCAGTAGCCTGCTGCTCATTTTCAAAGTGTTGACAGTATTTCTGCACACAAACTGGGAGAAGCAGCTGCTCAAGAGAAAGTCGATCAGCCCCAGGCAAAATGTGGAGCAGCAAAGTTTGCTTTTGTTTGGCCTCGGGCCCTTCCCCTTCTGAAGGCCCCAGCGCTGTATTTCTTCCAGTTCGTTGCTCTTCCCATTAAATTCCCAGAATCTTTCCCACTCTCAAAATCTGCTTCCACAAATCAATCCTGCCTAAGTAAGTTATATCAGAGGTGACTGTCATGCTAATTCTCCCAGGAGTATTTGCAGTTAGCACCGCAGCTCTGAAGAGGGAATGACAAGATTTAACCGCCCCCCGGCCCCCCACCCCGCTCAAATTTTCAAGCCACACAGAGCCTCACAGAAGGGTGCTCCCATGCGCAGCCAGACACTCCAATTTCAAGGTACCTTAATGCCTTAGGGGACTGCCTTTATTTCTGAAAATGGCCACTTGAGTCAGAGAAGCCAGCACTTCCGGGGACCTGAGCATCAGTGCTTCCTGGCCCAAGAGCCTTCCTCTGATGCCCCTACCTTCCCTCCCCGCCACCCAGATCAGCATGGCGGCAGTCTGGGCAGCCAAACTGCCCAGTGTTCTCATCTTCAGGAATGCTTAATTACTTTTGTAAATGTAAATAGGTTGTATGTATGGAAAAATAAATCAGTAACATTTCCAACCTCCCCCAACCCTGCCCCATAACCACAGGGTTAAACCCGCCCCACAGGCAGACCACGTGAAATTAGGTTCTGACTGAATGTGACCAGGCCCTAGAGCGTTTCCCCACCGCAAGGCCATAGCTGACTCATTTTCATCATCATTGTGCTACCACTGATCGAGTACCCACAAGCCAGATTCTGGACTGGGTGCTTTACCCAAACCTCACTTGTTAATCCACGTAATCCTCTTCATTCTTACAACTGCCATGTGAGGTAGGCATCACCCCATCTTACAGATGAGGAAAGGGAGGCTTGAGAGCTATGTTGGAATGTTCTTGAATCATCAAGTTCTGGTGTGGAAAAGATTAACACTCCAGATACCACCTCAGTGTTGGGAAGAAGCATTCATACTCAAGGGGCATAGCTGCTCAAAATAAGGATTTTGAAGAAAAAAAATACTTTTTCTTTCAGCATTTTGCTCTGGTCTCCCCCAGTTGGGGTAGGAGTGTCAGGTTCTTTGTTGTTCTCTGAGGCTTCTGAATTTGTTCACACTCTGCCCCGGGAGGGGGGGGGGGAACCAGGCCGCCAGGGCTTTAAAATGACCAGGGAGATAATCTACTCAAAACACTGCAAAATCAGCAAATGAATAACAACAGTCTCTCAAAAAATGGGCAAGAAAGTTCTGTGAACATACAGATTCTCTATCTTATGTTAGCTCTTCCAATGCAATGTAATTTATTTCTCTTCTAGACGGCGAAACTCAACTTTGAACCCTCCTTCATGTTTGAAAATCGAGTAAAACCACATAATTGCTTTCCTGATGATTCCAGACTCTTCAGGGCCCAGACCCAGCTGAGGTACAAGGCTCACAGCCCTTGCAGAGCTTGCAGACAGCTGAAAACGAAACAGCCAAGAGAAAACCCAAAGCCAACCACGTGCAAGGCACGGCTGTGGCCAGCCCATTGCTTCCAATCTCCTGAAACTACCAAGGGCATAGTTATGATCTAATTTCCTTAGAATAGGCCAGAGAGGCCCATCTTCATAAAAATCTAAATCTTTGAAATATCTGGGGTGACCCGTTGAGAAACTAACAAGGTTCAACAAGTCCTAGGTATCTGTGTTCTGTGTGAATGTGCTCACAAGTTTAGAGAAAGACACACAACATAGAGAGTTACTGAATGCAGACCTGCAGCCATCTTCTTGAGGGACTTAAATTATAAATTCAGATCCCTGAATTCTTTGGTGGACAAATGATTATAAACACTGTGTATGTGTGTGTGTGTGTGTGTGTGTGAGAGAGAGAGAGAGATTTTCTAATTAAAAATGAACTTGGATTTTTTAATTAATTACTAAAAGCAATACATAAGCAAAGCATTATTTTTAAAAAATGAGAACACCGAGAAAAACCAACAGAAAAAAAATAAAGTCATCTGTAATCTCATGATGTGGGAGATAAAAGGGTGCCTGGGAAAGAAAGATGCCAAGAAAAAGGCTTGGAATAGGAGCTGAGATTGGGAGGACAGAGGTAAGTGTTTGGAGGAGGAAAGTGGGGAGGGACTGGGAAACCAGAAGGGCAGATCTGGGGAAAGGGAGCCATGGAGTGTTCTGGAGGGAGGAGGGACATGTCTGAACATGTTGCTGTTAGAGAAGACTGAGGAGTGAGTCAGGTGTGAGGAAAGCCAGAACCAGGTGAGCAAGACAGGAAAGTAAGAGTGCTGGATTTGGGGAAAGAGGAAATACGTTAACCTCATAGGCACCCACAGCACCCGTGGGTGGCAAGCTGAGGGGCAGTCCTGAGCTCTGCAGCCCGAGACACTTTCCATATCAGGTCACAACCCAGCATTTGTTACCTTCCCAAGGCTTTATAAACCAGCACTACAGGATGTGCCGAGAAGAGAGACAGTCATGGTCATTACTGAGGACCAATTCTATGTTATGTGTTACATCCGATATTTCATTTCCACCCTTCACAACATCTCAGCACCCCTGTTTGGGGATGAGAAAGTTGAGGGTCACTGAGGTTTCCTTACTCTGCTCTTTGCCCACTCGCCTGGGGTTTTGCAATGCTCTTCCCCCTGTCTGGAGCAATGCCCCCCCTCATTTCTGTCTCTGGTCCGAAGTTCCCACTGCAGGGAGGCCATCCTTGGTCCTTATGTCTAAAATAGCTGCCCCACCTGCCACCCTCTCTCTCCATCTCTTTACCTCAGTTTATTTTTTTATAGCATTTCCAGGTGTCTTTCTAAGCAGAGGACACTGGTGCGCAGACACACAAAGAAGGAAGACCACGTAAAGACACAGGGAGGAGAAGACGATCATCTACAAACCAAAGAGAGAAGCCTCAGAAGAAACCGACCCTGCCAACACCCTGATGTTGGACTTCTGGCCTCCAGAACTGTGAGAAAATAAATTTCTGGTTTTTAAGGTACTTTGTTATGGCAGTCTGAGCAGACTAATACAGGGCACGGGTGTGCGGATGCACACATACATGGAGATAAATCAATGTGAACTGCTTCTCTAACATGAGTAAATCCTCTGGGGTCTAGGGAAATCCTTCTCTAAGCCATTATTACAAAGTGCTCAACAGCACCTTGGGAAATGAAATGGTAGTCCCATAAATTTTCTTTTTTCCACACTAGACTCCTAAGGATGGACATTTGCTTATACATTTTGGGTTGGGGTAGGGCAGCAGATGAGAAAAAAGAGGGACGTGAGGGAAGAAGCAGGTTTCATCCCCCCAAAAGTGAATAATATTTTCCATTAGCTTATTTCACTCTAAATTAAAAAAAGAAATGTAGAATAGACAGAGGGAACTCTAAACTCCACGCTCCCAAAGCCAACCAAATCCTCAGGGGGTGATGCAGCCCAGAGTCTGGTCTCCGTGAAGAAAGAGCACACTGGGTAGATGTGTTACTCTATCTCTGCCTTCTGGGTTACATCGAGTCTCTTAGCAAGTAATTGTGAATGTCATTAAGGTTGTGTCCCATTTCAGTAAGAGCCCCATGAAACATATTTTATGATTCAAGCTTTGTACACTGAAAGTTTAATATTTTCCTGCTGTTTTTAACATCTCTGAATTTTTTTTTACTATATGATTACATTTAATAAATGGATCAGAACAAATTAGAAACAGGCTTTCTTCCCTCCTTTTAAGCAAATTGAGGGTAAATTTTGTTAATTTGAAGAAGAAGAAACAGACAAAATCAATCTTATCTTAAATTTGTCAGGGGAGGGTCAATGGGAAATACAGACACTGACCCACCAAACAGGAGGGACTGTGTCTTAGAATCGTGTTAATTTATACCTGTGTATCTCCACCACCCCAAATGGGGCAGAGCCTGACGTGTGTGAGATTCACTGCACCCTTTCCTGAGACAGCCATGGTCTGAGTGGAATCTTCTGACAGCCAGAGTTCAAGGCCCAGCAGATGATGGATGTTCCTATGGAAGTGATGACAAGTTGTCCTGCCTTGCCCTATTTGTTTTGAGGTGACCCTGCATTGTCAGGGCTTATGAACTGGGGAGAGTGGGTGGGAGGAAATTCATTTGTGGGTCCTGTCACCAAATGTATAATGAGAGTCTCATGCCACAGGCGCTATGCTATGCACAGCAACCATAGACACAGTCCTGTCCTCAGGAGAGAGATAGGTGTTGGTCAGGTAAACAAATAAAATAGGTAATTAAAAAATCTGTGGTAAGTGCCAGAAAGGAGAAGATCTGGGTTCCATGGGAAAAAAATAAAAGAAAGACCTCTTCTAACCTAGATGCCAACGAATGTTTTCAGAGGGCTTGTTTAACTTGGAACCTTAAAGAAGAGAAGTCAGCCAAGCCAGCAATGGGAGAAAGCTTGCTCCTGGTGAGAGAACAGCATGTGCAAACACCCTGAGGCCATGAAGGAGCACAGAATGTTCGTGGAGTGGGAAGAAGGCTCTGCTGGATGGAAGTGGTAAGTTGGGGGAGAGTGGCCCAAAGATAAGGTGGAAGAGGTAGACAGGGTTCCAGTGACTCAGGAGCCATTTGGGGATTCATTTTAGGTTAGTTTAGGTGCAAACTCATAAAATAATTTTGAGCTTTGGAGTAAGATGTGATTTTAAAAGATGACTATAGTGTTGAGTGAGCACAGCCCAGAGCAGGCAAGAGAGAATTTGGACAACTTGGTGGTGGAGGCATGGCAGCATGGAGGTGGAGGGAGAAGGGCTCAGAGGGTTGAGTATGTGCATGAGAAGGAGGAAGCCTGGGCCACATGAACAGTATGTGTGGTGTGGTGTCTACTGAGTTGGAGAATCCTGGAGCAGGAGGATGTTTGAGGGAAAGATCAAACATTCATATCTGTCAATGTCAGGTGTGAGAGAGTCTGTGAGCTATCCAAGAAGACTGGTCAAAATGAAAGTTAGACATGAGATTCTGGACATGTGAAAAGATGTCTGGGATGAAGATGTAAATTAGAAAGCCCTCACCATACAGGTGGTATTTAAAACCTCAGGAAAAGATAGAATCATCAAGAGTGTGAATACACAGAGAAGAGAAGACTTAGGCTCACATTCTGGAAAATGCCAACATTCAGAGGCACATAGAGGCATACAGGCAGAGGAGACTAAGAAGACAAAGAAGCAGGAGAGTATGGTGTCCTGAAAGCTGAGAGAGAGTGTGTCCAGGAGGGAGAGATCTGCTCTGAAAAATGCTGCTGAGTGCTCAGGCAGGTGAGGACTGAGGAGTCCTTTGGACTGAGCCACAGGGAATCAACAGCAACTGGACTAAAACTGTTTAGGTAGCATGGAGCCAGGGGAAGCCAGATTTGTCTCTGGCAATATGGCAGACTAGAGATTCTTTTTAAAAACTCTCCAGTAAGGGGAACCTGGGTGGCTAAATCGGTTAAAAGTCTGACTCTTAGTTTTGGCTCAGGTCATGATCTCAGGGTCTTGAGATTGAGTCCCATGTGGGGCTCTGTGCTTAGCACAGAGTCTGCTTGTCCCTCTCCCTCTGCCCCTTCCCCTGCTCTCTCTTTCTCTCTCTCTCTCTCAAATAAATAAATAAATAAAATCTTCTTCTAAAAAAAAAACCTCTCCGGTAGAAATCAAAAAAATATGTTCATAAAATATTTTTTTAAAAATCATTTTGAATACATAGTTAAGCTAATAAAGAGAAGTACCCACAGGCTGAACACAATGAGAGAGCATGGACTCCAAAAGGGTAGCAGGTGTTGAAGCCAGAGAAGAGGTTATATAAAGATGCCTAACAAACATGGTATCCTAGAAAACAATGCCTACCAGGGGTCAAGTAAGAAAACACCACCCCTCACCCAAGAACATAACGAGGAAGTTGGCTAGTCTCAGCTCTGGCTGTGGGTGGAGGGGGGAAACACCTTTCCTTAGAGTTTTCAACTATGCCTGCATTTAGGTGGCTCTGGGGCCAGAATCCATATTTCCTATGAGGCTCTCAGAGCCCCAAACAGAGGAGCCAGTATAAAGTGGATTGTTTAAAGCTGGGATCTTCAGGCAGCTGGCAGAGGTAAATGCAGATCCTTGCTGGCGTGGAAGAACTACCAAGATAAAAGTTCCAAATATCATGGGCTCAATTTATTTTTTTAAATATTTTATTTATTTATTTGACAGAGAGAGACATAGCGAGAGAGGGGACACAAGCAGGGGGAGTGGGAGAGGGAGAAGCAGGCTTCCCGCGGAGCAGGGAGCCCGATGCGGGGCTCGATCCCAGGATCCCGGGATCATGACCTGAGCCGAAGGCAGACGCTTAACGATTGAGCCACCCAGGCGCCCTTCATGGGCTCAATTTAAAAAAACCCACAAATCACAAGGAAAAATAAAGAGCAATCAGAAGAGATAGACAACAACAGAATCAGACCTGCAAAGGTAGCACATACTCATATTACCCTAAAATACCTACAAGTAGATAAAATCAAGAACATGGAGAAACAGTATACAAAATAACAATGGCCTAAAATTTTCCAAAATGATCAAGTGATACAAACCCACATATTGGGCAAACTCAAATAACCCCAAATAGGAAAAACATAAAAACAAATTAATACTTAGGCACATTATAGTAAAACCATAGATCACCAAAAAATAAAATATCTTAAAAGAAGCAGAGACTCCCCCCCCAATAGATTACCATGAAAAATTACAATTAGACAGACAGTTGATTCCTCAGCAACAACAGAATCCAGAATAATAATAACTTCAAAGTACTGAGAAAAATAGCTGTCAATCATGAATTCTATACTTAACGGTACTTCATCTTTTAAGACTGAGAATAAAATAAAGACATATTCAGACAAATAAAACTTAGGTTTACCACCATAGACCCACAGTAAGTGGCATTCTGACAAAGGTACTCCAGGAATAAACAACGGCTAAAGAGATGCCCGAAGGAATTGTAAGCAAAGATACTGGTAGAAGGAGTTCTAAAGAAAGAGTAGAAGTAGAACTTTAGAACTTTCTAAAGAAAGTTTGGAAGTAGTTCTAAAGAAACCCTGGTTCCATATAACAATAAATACAATGGCTAATTGGTAGAGTTAAAGAAGACAGTACTGAAGTAATGGACACAATAGCACAGAGGGTGGGAGCTGGTGGTCAGGGAATGCAATCTAAACCCTGTGTTGTTTGAAGAAAGGAAAGATGATAATTAACTTTAGACTTCGTATGGTTAAATGTGCATATTAAACCTGCTAGAGTGGGGACACCTGAGTGGCTCAGTTGGTTAAGCAACTGACTCTTGATTTCAGCTCAGGTCATGATCTCAGGGTCGTGGGATTGAACCTACCATCAACAAAGGGAGATTTTAGCCCACTCAGTAATTGAGAGATCAGACACACCAAAACCTCAGTAAGAAGAGGGAATATTTGAATAATGCCATTAATAAAGCTTGCTCTATTGGTTACATTTAAAACCCTGAGTTACTGAACGCACATTCCCTTGAAGCACACATGGAAACTGTCTGTGTTTCCATGTGTGCTTCAAGGGAAGTAGGCCGTAACCAATTTCAAAGAATCTGTATCCCACTGGCCATTTTCTCTGACTACAATGGAATTAAGTGGAAAAATCAATATAATAATAATTATTATTATAACAACAAAACAATGAGAACAGTTACTAAAAAGAAGGCAGTATTAATGCACAGTGGTTATACCATGTAGCCAAACCAGCTGGGTTTAAATCTTGGCTCTGCCAATTCAGGAGCTGTGTAATTTGGGGCAAATTGCTTAAATTCTTAGTCCCTCATTCTTCACATACATAATATTGAGGTTATAATAGTCCTACTTTGTGGGGTTGTTGTGAGGATTATATAAGTTAATCAATTTAAATGTGAAGTCTCGGGCTTGACATATAGAAAGAATTCATCAAAGGTTAGATTGTTGTTGTTGTTTTTTTATAAACACTTGACATTAGGAAATCTAAAAACATAATTCAATTCATGGGTCAAATAATTCACGACGGAAATTAAAATATACTTTGAATTGATAAATAGAAAATCTTATTTATCAAATTATGGTTGATACAGCCAAAACAGTATTTATTTTATTTTTTTAACATTTACTTTTTTTTTTAAAGATTTTTATTTATTTATTTGACAGACAGAGACACAGCAAGAGAGGGAACACAAGTAGGGGGAGTGGGAGAGGGAGAAGCAGGCTCCCTGCTCAGCAGGGAGCCCAATGACACGGGGCTCGATACCAGGTCCCTGGGATCATGACCTGAGCCGAAGGCAGATGTTTAGTGATTGAGCCACCCAGATGCCCCTAAAGCAGTATTTAAAAAGAAATGTTACAACTTAAATATTTATAATAGAAAAGGAGAAACTGTAAAAATTAATGAGATAATATCCAAGCTAAGGTATTAGAAGAACAGCAGGAAAATAAACCCAAGAAAAGTAGAATAAAATGAATAATAAAGATAAAAACCAATTAAACAGAAAATCCAGATACAATCTGGACAGGATCAACAGAACCAAAATTTATTATTTGAAAAAAATACAAAAATAGAGGACAAGATAAGGAGATGGAAAAAAGAAAGAATATTAGGAATGGCAAAGGAAGCATAACTATAGATACAGCAGGGATTGAAAAGATAAAAATTGTGAACTTATGCCAATAAATTTTAAAACTAAGAATAAATGGAAAAATTGCTGGAAAAATATAAATGATGAAAACAGACTCAAGAGGAAGAGAAAACCCGAGTAACTGTAACCACTAAAGAAAGAGAATCAATCATTTAAAATGTTCCCAGAAATAAACCATGGACCCTATACAGCTTTACAGGTATTTGTACCAAATATTCAAGGAACAGATAATTCAATTTTACACAAACTCTTTGAGAAAATAGAAAACATGGAGCACCCCCTCCCAAAACCATGTAATGAAACTAGTATAACTTTGATATCCAAATTGGACAGGGGCAGTGCTAGAAAGGAAAAATACAGGCCAACCTCACTTGTTATTATAGATGGAAAAGTCCTAAATGAATCTTAGCAGACAGAACCGACAGTGTATTAAACACACACATACACACACACACACACACACACACACACACACACACCATGACTAAGTTTATATCCCCAAACTCAAGATTTGTTAAACATTAGAAAATCTATTAATGTAAATCCACTACATTAACAGGTTAAAAGGAGGAAAGGGTACAATTATCTCAATAAAATAAATACACATAATTCCCTAAAAGTTAAATCTATTCATAATGTTAAAACCAATAAAAAAATAAACATACACACACAAAAGTCTCTTTAGGAACTAAGAGTAAAAGAAACCTTCTTTGACATGACAAAGAATATCTGCAACTATAAACAACTCTATGCCAACAAACTGGACATAGAAAAGAAATGGAAAAATTCTTAGAAACATACAAGTTACTAAGACTGAATCAGGAAGAAATAGAAAATCTGAATAGATCAATTACTAGTAAGGAGATTGAGTCAGTAATCAAAAATCTCCCAATGAAAAAAAACCCAGGAACAGATGGTTTCACTGGTGAATTTTACCAAACATTTGGAGAATTAACAACAACCCTTCTTAAATTCTTCCAAACATATCAAAGAGAAGGGAACACTCCTAAATTCATTTTATGAAGCTAGTATTATTGATACCAAAACCAGAAAAAGGACATTACTAGAAAAGAAAACTGCAGGCCAACAGCCTAATGAATATGAATCCAAAATTTCTCAATAAAATACTAGCAAACTGAATTCAGCAGCACATTAAAAGGATCATTCACCATGATCAAGTGGGATTTATTCCTGGGATGCAAGGATGGTTCAACATATGCAAATCAATCAGTATAATATATCACATTAATAGAAAAAAAGAATCATATGATCATTTCATTAGATGCAGAAAAATCATTTGACAAAATTCAACATTCATTCACGATAAAACTCAACAAATTAACCATAAAAGGAACATATCTTAACATAATAAAGGCCATATATGACAAGCCAATAACTAACATCATACTCAGTGTATGATAAAAGGATAAAAGCTTTTTCTCTAAGACTAGGAACAAGACAGTGTGCCCACCCTCATCACTCCTATTCAACATAGTACTAGAAGTCCTAGATAGAGCAATCAGGCAAGAAAAAGAAATAAAAAGTATCAGAATTGGAAAGGAAGAAGTAAAATTATCTCTATTTGCAGACAACAACATTTATATATAGAAAATCCTAAATATTCAACCAAAAAAAAAAAACAACTGTTAGATCTAATCAATGAATTCAGTAAAGTTGTAGGATACAAAATTAACATACAAAAATCAGTAACGTTTCTATATACCAACAACCAAATTTCTAAACAAAGAAGTAAAATAAGACCCAGCAATTGCACTACTGGGTATTTACCCTAAAGATACAGATGTAGTGAAAAGAAGGGGCAGCTGCACCCCAATGTTCATAGCAGCAATGTCCATAATAGTCAAACTGTGGCAGGAGCCAAGATGTCCTTCAATAGATGAATGGATAAAGAAGATGTGGTTCATATATACAATGGAATATTACTCGGCCATCAGAAAGGATGAATATTTACCACTCACATTGACATGGATGGAATTGGAGGGTATTATGCTAAATGAAATAAGTCAATAAGAGAAAGATAATTATCA
This sequence comes from Callorhinus ursinus, assembly GCF_003265705.2. Classification (NCBI taxonomy): domain Eukaryota; kingdom Metazoa; phylum Chordata; class Mammalia; order Carnivora; family Otariidae; genus Callorhinus; species Callorhinus ursinus. The sequence continues at coordinate 36,545,242 of NW_027397072.1, read as the reverse complement.
TATGGTCTCACTCATATGTGGAACATAAGAAATAATGCAGAGGATCATAGGGGAAGGGGGAGAAACGGGGAAGAAATCAGAGAGGGAGACAAACCATGAGAGACTTTTTTTTAATTTCATTTTATTATGTTATGTTAATCACCATACATTACATCATTAGTTTTTCATGTAGTGTTCTATGATTCATTGTTTGCATATAACACCGAGTCCTCCATTCAATATGTGCCCTCTTTAATACCCATCACCAGGCTAACCCATCCCCCCACCCCCTCCCCTCTAGAACCCTCAGTTTGTTTCTCAGAGTCCATAGTCTCACCATGAGAGACTCTTGACTCTGGGAAACAAACTGAGAGTTTTGGAAAGGGAGGAGGGTGAGGGGATGGGGTAACTGGGTGATGGGCATTAAGGAGGGTATGTGATGTGATTGAGCACTGGGTGTTATATGCAACTAATGAATCACTGAATACTACATCAAAAACTAATGATGTACTATATGTTGGCTAATTGAATTTAAATAAAAATAAATAAAATCAATCACATTTACAACAGCACCAGAAATAATATAATACTTAGGAATAAATTTAACTAAGGCAGTAAAAGTTCCCCATACTGAAACTGTAAGATACTGATGAAAGAAATCAAAGAAGACACAAATAGGAGTAAAAAATAAGCCTTTCTTGAACTCTCTGAGTTGTGACTTGGGTTCTGTGGAAATAGTCTTATTCTGCCCTGAAACCTGAAAAGTTACCTGGTAGTTAATTTCTAATATGTTTGAACCACAAACTTCCTTATTGGTGGACCTCTGATTTTTAATAAAAGTCTATAATTCAAGTAAAAAAAAGAAAGAAAGAAAACACAAATAAATAAAATGGTATCCCATGTTCATGGATTGGAAGAATTAATATTGTTAAAAAATGTCAATACTACCAAAATCCATCTATAGATTCAACACAATCTCTACCAAGCTTCCAATGGTATTTTTTACAAAAGTAGGAAAAGAACTCCTTTTATTTTATTTTATTTTTTTTAAGATTTTATTTATTTATTTGACAGAGAGAGACACAGCGAGAGAGGGAACAGAAGCAGGGGGAGTGGGAGAGGGAGAAGCAGGCTTCCTGCGGATCAGGGAGCCCGATGTGGGACTCGATCCCAGGACCCTAGGATCATGACCTGAGCCGCAGGCAGACGCTTAACGACTGAGCCACCCAGGTGCCCCAAGAACTCCTTTTATATAGAACAACAAAAGACCCCAAATAACCAAAGAAACCATGAGGAAGAAGAACAAAGCAAGAGGTATCACACATCCTGATTTCAAGCTGTACTATAAAGTTATAGTCATCAAAACAGTATGGTACTGGTATAAAAACATATAAATAGACCAATAGAACAGACATAAACTCAAATATATACAGTCAACTAATAACTGACAAGAGAGCAAAGAATACTCAATGGAGAAAACATAGTCTTTTCCATAAATGGTACTGGGATAATTGGATATTCATATGTAAGGAATGAAACTGGACCTACCACTCGTACACCACTCACAAAAATTCACTCAAAGTGGATTAAAGACTTAAATGTAAGACCACAGACCATGATGTTTCTAGAAGAAAACACAGAACAAAGCTCCGTGACATGGGTCTTGGTAAGGATTTTTTGGATATGACACCAAAGCACAAGCAACAAAATAAAAAATAAAGGGAGACTACATCAAACTAAAAAGATTCTGTGCCATAAAAGAAATCACCAACAAAATGAAAAGACAACTTATGGAATGGGAAAAGAATATTTGCAAACCATTTATCTGATAAGAGGCTAATATCTGACATATAAAAGATAAAAGAACTTATATAACTCAACAGCAAACAAACAACAAATAACCCAATTAAAAATGGGCAAAAGACTTGAATAGGCATTTCACCAAAGAAGATATATAAAAGACCAACAAGTAAATGAAAAGTGCTCAACATCACTAGTCATTAGAGAAATGTGAGTTAAAATCACAATGAGATATCATCACCTCATGCCAGTTAGAATGGCCATCACCAAAAAGACAAGAGATAACAAATGCCAGTGTGGATGGAGAGAAAAGAGCTGTGCACTCTTGGTGGTATTATAAACTGGTACTGCCACTATGGAAAACAGTATGGAGGAGGCTCAAAAAATTAAAAATAAAACTACCACATGATCCAGCAATTCCACTTCTGGGAATATATCCAAAGGTAATGATAACACTAACTTGAAAAGATATCTGCACCCCCATGTTCATAGCAGCATTATTTACAATAGCCAAGCTATGAAAACAGTCAATGAATGGATGAATGGGTAAAGAAGTTGTATACACACACGCACACACATACCCATACACAGAGGAATATTATTCGGCCATAAAAAACAAGGAAGTTCTACCATTTGCAGCAACATGAATGGACCTTGAAGGCATTATGCTAAGTGAAATAAGTCAGACAGAGAAAGACAAATACTGTATGATCTCAATTATACATGGAATCTTAAAACAAAAATAAAAACAAAAACAAAAACAAAAACCTCACAGAAAAAGAGGTGAGACTTGGCCTTAGCAGAGGCAGGGAGGGAGGGAGAATTGAAGGAAAGTTGTCAAAAGGTACAAACTTCCAGGTATAAAATAAATTAGTACTGAGGATGTGATATAAAACATGACAACTACAGGTAACACTGTTATATGATATACAGGAAAGAAGTTAAGAGTATAAAATCCTAAGAATTCTCATTACAAGGAGAAATTTCTTTCCTTTACTATTTTCTTCTTTCTTTTCTTTTCATTGTATCTACATGAGAAGATGGACATTAGCTGAACCTATTGTGGTACTCATTTCACAATATATGTAAATCAAACCATCGGGCTATATGCCTTAAATGTATACAGTGATGTATGTCAATTATTCCTCAGTAAAACTGGGGAAAAAAGAATATCTGCAACATACCCATACCAAATAACATCATTAATGGTGAAACAGTAAGCACATGCCCTTTAAAGTCAAGGATAAAATTTAGGTGCTTGTTATCAATCACTTCTTTCAACCACAGCACTGGAGGTACTTGCTACTTCAATAATATGACAATGAAATAAATATAAATAATTGTAAAAGAAGAAACAAGCCATCACTTGTCACCAGCGATATGACTGTCTACACTGAAAATGCAAAAGAACTACAAACAGATTATTAGAATTATTATGGCAGTTCAACAAGTTTGCTGGATAAGAGATCAACATAAAAAGTTGAGCTCCATATCTATGCACCAGCCTGAAAGGATTAGTTAGAAAATATTTTAAAAGCTATCATATATACTATAATAGATATCTGCTCCATGTCTGTCTCACCACCCATACTAGTGAAGCATCAGGAGGCATGTTCATGATATGCAACACCATTCCTGAACCAAAAATGACTGAGTTGGGAAGTACTACAACTCAGACTGAGCCAGGGATTTAGCGCGAGATTTATGAGAGACCATCTCAGAGTAGAGCTGGAATGGAGATGCTATGAACTTGATAGCCAAAGGGCAGCTACAATTAGTGCAGAGGAACAAGGAGAATGAGCAGACACTCAGCAAAGGCTGAGACTATGGGACCCAAGAGAAGTTCCTGCCCCCACTCCAGACCCCTTCCCAGTTCCTGGTCCTCAGATTCCAGAGCACATCTCATCTCTCAGCTCTCTCTCTCTCTCTTTCTCTAAGTCTGTATTCTCCTTTCTCGATTGAGCAACTCTGAAATGAGTCTCTCTAACTGGAATCCAAAAGGATTTTAATTAAAATGATCACAACATCAGAAAGTCAACCGTGAAGCTTCATTTTTCCCCCTCCTTATTTTCTTGATGTGATGGGCGAATATTCTTCTGGAGTGTTCTGAACCATCTCAAGGGAGGGTAAAGTAACAATACAGTACATTCAAAAATTGGCACATTGGCCTAGGATCGATGCCAGCTTTATCCATTATCCTCTCATATGTCTGAATGTTATCCATTTCATATAAAATTTGTAATCACCTTCTTTATGACCTTAAGAAATTTGGGCTGAGATCTTCAAAGGAATGTTGCCAATAAAATGGATTGTCCTTGGGTCATTTTAGTAATCTCTCTTTTCTTTATCAGTGATGAGGGTCAGTTTTACTGCCTGCTACTCTCCCACTCTAATTTACCTGACAAGATAAGACCTACTAACATAAGACACTCACAAATATGACATGTGGATTTTCTCACGGGGAGATGATTTTTTCCAGTGACCACAGGTTGACAGCAAAACACAGAGGTTTGTTTTAAAATCATGGATTATGTTAAATGAAGGGGGTAAGCATAGAACATTGATTAACATGGAACCCAGGGGCCAGAAACAAAGTTATCATCTCCCACTCCCAGAAAAGTAAGGTCCTGAATTAGCGGTAAGAGCCTTGGATTTGGGAGACTTGAATCAGAACCTGCCTCCACCTTCTACTAGCTCTGGAGAAACAGCATCTCATCTCTGGCCTTAGTTCTTCAATCCATGGGTAAACCGTAAGGATAATAATTCTTGCTTATAGGACTGTTGGAGGATTACAGGTGTTAACACCTATATAGGCCCTGGCATTCTACCTAGCAGGGACTCAGAATGTCAGTGAGTCAAAAACAGAAAAAAGAGAGCTGATTCCTCTAATCTTGAGCAAGGTTCTTTCAAAATTGAGAAATAATTTATCATCATAAAGTATTTTTACTATGCTGTTTTTCTAAATCCCTACAATCAAACTAGTTGTTGTCTGCATAATGACCAGAAAGTGACAGCAGAAATGAGGAGAAACCTAGGATTTAATCCAGAGTTCCAAAATGCTGAGATTCTTCTTGAAGGCCCTAACTCTGTCCAGAGAAAGGGTCTTCTGATCAATGAAATGGAAATGGAAGAAGTTGATCAGAAACCCACTGATGTTCTAGAAAAATCAGGTCATGGCTGAGCAAAGAGTCTGGCTGAAGAAGGTGTCATAGCAGCCACAGAGAGGTTCCTTCTACTGGGGTCAGCACTTGGATCCCAGCTAGTCCCCTCCTAGGAGGTCCGTCAGATCCTGGGACCCCTTCTGAGTATGGGCCATACCTGAACCTCTTCCAGGTACTTGGCATTACCCAGCAATGTTACCCAGTTACCTGGCATTAGGGTGAAGCTCAACTCACCCCTACCCTGCCCACACGTGCAACACTAGCCAGCTGGATCCATGACCTCCATACCTAGAACCCTCCACCAGAATTGCTAGCTCCACATAACCCAGGCACCAGCCGGGATTTTTCTTGGCTCTGTCTCTTCTTAAGAAATTGGATGGGGAGTAAAATGGTCTCTGCCATATTAGATCCAAGTCAGGCTGACCTACTTATCTGTTTTGAGAGATATACATCCAGGGGATTGCTGTGAAAAGCCAGGCAGTTAAAGAAATACTATCTATCTTATTCCAGGGAATAGTAAATCTGCAGCATCCAGGACAGAGGGGTAACCCTCAAATGACTATCCTCCTTGCACCAGCCTGCCTGCCTGCACAGAGCCCACTTTTCTGAGAGGACTTCATGTTCCACCAGAGTTTTGATTCTTCCTTGGGCCTGGAGCGGGGCCCACTGCGCTCTTGGATTTTTCAGTCAGGTTTTTCTAGTTCTTCTGCCTCTCCTTCGGTCACCAGGACTCTTAGCTGCTTGCATGCGGAGTCCCGCTATCCTTACTATTCTGCAGCAGCACCTCAGGACACCGGGAACCATGTGTGAGAGTCAACAAGCATGACCAGGCTCCAGAGGAAGCTGGCCAGGCTCCTTCAGGAATGAGTAAGGGCTTGAGCTTCAGCACGCGGACCTCACGTCATCTCTTTGGGATTCCCAGAGCTCTGTTTTGCTTATTTCAGGCCTTGGCTCTGTTCCGAGAAATGGTCAATGCCAGATAAATGAGGTCGTGTTGGATCTCCCTGAGGAGTTAGTCTTGGGATTAAGTCTACTAAATAACCGAGGGGCTCCACAACACACCACTTTTTTTTTTTTTAAATTTACAAACACTTGTAATTGTTTTAGTGCTCTCTTATGCAATCTTTAAAATATAATGACTCAGTCATGGCCCAGCTGGATGACATCTCCAAACAGCAAACAGCAGCTCTGTGTCTAACATGAAAGGAATGGTCAGTGTGTGTTTGCTGATAACCTTATCATCAGGCTGGGTCGTAGATCTCTTCTGAGACTTTCGCTTGCTCCAATTTTGTACGGAAATTTCTTTATTCTGCTTCAGCCAGTTCTGCTCTTCCATGCAGGATTCTGAAACAGAATGGAGCTGCCACGGGCTGAGATGAGCAGGCTCTTACAGAGGGGCCCTGATGGAGGGGAGCCTAAAATCCTGCTGTGGAGACCAACCCTCAGGGCCCTGTAAGCCCAGGAGTGGTATCTCCCAGTGTTGGTATCAAGGGGGACAACATAAAGAACACAGCTCCTGGCCATGGGCATCCAGGTACAGGGAATGCGCAAGAGCCAAAGGATACTCTAACAGGTCCCTGTGAAGAATGTGGTTGTACAGGGTCAACAGCTAGGGCTCCTGTTAAGTTCTACTCCAGTGGCAGGATCAGCAGGAACCATGCAGCCTGTCTAGGCCCCAAGCCTGTTTTTGCAGACCCTGATGATTTGGAGTCAGATCTGCTGAGAATGTGACTCGCTTCTACTCTCCAAGGCTGTACACTGAGGAGCTCTAACCAGGGAGCTCCCACATGAGTCTAATGGGTCATGGGGGTTGAGGTGAGAGAGTTGGATCTTTCAGTGTAATCACATCCAGGAAAAAAGAAGAGGACATTCTAGTATTTACTGAGTGCCTCTCATGGCGAGGCTTTAAAAGATAAGAAAATTGAGGCTCCCGGTGGTAAGATCCAGGGTCACAGAGCCCTGACCAGGAGGTCTCACCCCTTCGGTGATGAATGCTCTCCCCCCACCTCTCATACTGCCCCTTTCATGACACAGCCCCATAAGATGATTCTGTGATCCGGGGTTCTGCTTCCCTCTTCCTCTCTCAGACAACTGTAGGAAATTCAATCTGAGTCTGCTTGGATATGGAGAAAATAGACAACGTAGAAGTACAGTTAAATGGCAACAGTCCTAAGAACTTGGTTGGCTCCATCAATTTTTAAAGAAAGAAGATGGAAGCAAAGAGAAGCAGCCGAGGTCCGAGTCATGTGACTACCCAGAGCCCGCAGAATTCAGCTCCCAGCATTCCCACATGGGCAGGTGAAGGGTTTTCATCATGTCCAAATGAGGCCAGTTGGATTCTCCACTTACATACTGAGATTAAAAGCCAAAATGCAGAACATGTGTGAGCATGAAGCCCTCGCCGTTGGGAACGGTGCCCGGCTGCACGCCAAGAATGGGCTTTGCTTTCCCAGCTCCTGTCCCAGCTCCTCCCTGACTTACCAAAGAAGCTCAGGGTTAGAAATGTAACTACATCCCACCTTACTTCCCTCAGCCCTACAATAAAGGGCAAGAGCCAGGAATCACCTCAGAGGGGTCTGAGAGGAAAAGGGTCTGGTCCTGCCTGTCAACCTCCCCCATTATGGGAGGATCCAGTTTAATGCTAACTTCTGAGCACCTCAGCAAGACTCGTCTACACGCTCAGGAACAGGAGAGACCCGGCCAAGGTCACACAGCTGCAAAGTGGCATGTTGGATTCAGACTGTGCTCATCCCATCAACATGAACCCTGCTATTTTCTGGAGCATAGGGAACACTTGGTTTGCATATGGCACAGTGGTTTGGTGCATGGCCTCTGGAGACAGATTCTCTGCATTTAAAGCCTGGCTCTGCCACTTTTTAGCCCCTTAACCTTGGGCCAGCTATTTAATCTCTTTCTGGCCTCAGTTTCCTCCTTTGAAAAGGAAGTCTGATAACAGTACTCATCTAACTTGGAGTTAGCTAAGTTACTATATGTAAAGCACTTAAAAAGGTGCCTACATTTATAGAAAATCCTTTATGACTGTTAACTAAAACAAATAAAAAGCAAAGAGACCCCGCAGCCCCTGGATCCTGGGCCCCTGCATATGCTATGTCGGACATGGGAAGAGACTGCCTTTCTTAGGCATGAAGAATCCGTTGGAAAAGCAGGTCTGAAGTCCCAGAGGCACTAAGCACCCCCGGAGTTCAGACCTCATCTTTGGTTAAGTGTGGGCCTCGTAACATCAGGAGGCTTGTTAAACTGAAGTAGGACCTGTGTGCGAATGCAGGGTGCACTGGGGTCCCACTCACCCAGTGCTATCTGTTCATTCCACACAGTGAAGGTGAGCTTCATCTCCTTGGAGAGCCTCCCAGACACCTCAGTGTGATTTCCCACTCCTCCTCGGGGCATAGCTTCACCATGTCAGCATGGACTCTGGGGTCAGATGACCAACTGCTCTGAACCCCCATCCCTCATCTGCAAAGTGGGGATAACCAAAGTAGCTAAAGTTGTTATTAACCTGCTTACCGTTAATCTGCTAAGGTTGTTATTAGGCTGAGGATTATTATATCCTCTCGAATTGGCCCCCTTGTCATTATGAAATGGACTTATTTATCCCGGGGAATATTCTTGGCTCTGAAATCTGCTTTGTCTGATAGTAATAGTCACTCCAGCTTTCTTCTGATTAGTGTGAGCATGGCATATCTCTTTCCATCCTTTTACTTTTAACCTCTTTGAGTCTTTATATTCGAAGTGTGTTTCTTGTATGCATGTAGTTGGGTCTTGCTTTTTTTCCAATCTGGCAATCTCTGATTTTAATTGGGGTATTTGCATTTAAAGCATTTATGAACATGGTTTGGTTTATATCTACCATATGGCTATTTGTTTTTTATTTGAACAATCTCTTCATTCTCCGCTACTTCTTCTTCTCCTGCTTTCTTTCGGATTAACTTAGTATTGCTGAATTCCATGTTACCTCCTACACTGGCTTATAACTCCTTGTTGTATTATTTTAGTGGTAGCTTTAGGGTTTATAGTATAAATCTTCAACTTCCCACAGTCTACTTTCAGGTGATATTATACCACGTCAGGTGTAGCATAAGAACCTTACAAAAGTACACTTCCTTTTCTCCCCTTCTGGTCTTTATGTGATTATTGTCATACATTTTACTTTTATACATGTTATAAAACTCACTCTACATTGCTATTATTTTTGTTGAGAGTCAATTACGTATTTTTTTAAAGATTTATTTATTTATTTGAGAGAGAGAGTGTGTGTGTGCATGAGCAGGAGTGGGGGGAGGGCCAGAGGGAGAGGGAGAGACTCTCAAGTAGACACCCCTCTAAGCACAGAGCTCAACTTGGGGCTCCATTTCACAACACTGAGATCATGACCTGAGCAGAAATCGAGAGTTGGACACTAACTGACCGAGTGGCCCAGGCACACCTCAGTTAACTTTTAAAGAAATTTAAATACTAAGAAAAATCTTATATATTGAGAAAGTTATGGAGCACCTGGGTGGCTCAGTTGGTTAAGCAACTGACTCTTGATTTGGGCTCAGGTCATGATCTCAGGATCATGAGATCGAGCCCCAAGTCAGGCTCCCCACTCAGTGTGGGGTCTGCTTGAAATTCTCTCTCTCCCTCTGTCCCGCCCCCCTGCTGTGCTCTCCCTCTCTCTCTCTAAAATAAATAAATAAAATCTTTAAAAAAAAACTATTTTTGGTGCTTTTCATTGTTTTGTGCAGATCCATATTTCTATCTGATATCATTTTCCCTCTGTGTGAAGAGTTTCCTTTAATATTTCTTACAGTGAAAGTCTGCTGGTGATGAAACCTTTCAACTTTGGCAAGTCCAAACATGTCTTTGTTATCACCTTTTTTTTTTGAAACATAATTTTTCAGAGTATAGAATTTTCTCTTGATTTTTTTCCTTTAATACTTTTTAAAATGTTGCTCCACTTCTCGTTTTAATTTTTTTTTTTCCCAAAGAGAAATGTGCTGTCATCCTTAACTTTGTTCTTTCATACATAACGTTTCTTTTATTCTCAGGCTGAGTCTTAAAATATTCCAGACTGGCTTGTGGGAAAAGGCACTATTCCCAGTCCCATGTGAGGACCACATACTGTTCCCTCCACTCCTTCCAGGTGATTCTTTCCCTCACACACATGCAATAGTCAGTGCTCAGCTGGATATTTGAAGGGGGCCACTGCAGATGCCTGAGCTCTCTCTCTGACCAACCAGTTCTCTTCTGTCTCCTATGCTACCCCGTGGATTCCAGGTGCGTTGGTCTCCCTCGACTCTCAGCGTCATGTCTTCAAATCAGGGAGTTCACCGGGCTCTGCCTCAGTTGCCCCTCCTAAGGCATGGTGTGGAAACTCTCGAGGTAGTAAACTGGGACAAATGTAAGGCTCATTTAATTAATTTAATTAATTTAATTAATTTCCTCACTCTCACTGCCTGATGTCCAGTGTCTTGCTATTTTAGTCAGGAGGGTAAATTCATGTAACTTCAACCTGGTCAGAGTGGGAGTCCCCGAATGTTCATTTCACTGAACTCTTAGGGCCACCCCGTTCCATGCACAATGTATGGTGTCCGCCCTCGCATTATCCGGCCCTCAGGTCAGGGAGCATGTACCTTGCACACTGCTCCACACACAGACAGAACTTAGAAACACTGAACAATGACCCTTCATCAGCAGTCACTAAGGCAATGATGTGCTTGCACAAACATGAATTATGTTAAGTTCCAAACAGTATTGTTCACTTGATGATCTAATTTTGGAAAAAAAAGTTTGTATGAGATCTCATTTACCCCAGGCTTTATGCACAAAAAGTGACAGACCATGCTTCTTTTAGCACTATGTTCTTTTAGCAACCAAATGTCACTCTTGCGACATTCAACCCATCACCCAAAGAAAGCAACAATCGAGGAAGCTTCTGTAGCAAGAGCCAACCTAGGACTTTCTCATGGTTTCCTGACACACAGTGATAATATTATTAAAATAGACAACCAACTGCTATGGAAACATTCAATGTGGAGAGAAAGAACCTCAGAATCCAAAGGTTTGCCCAGAACAGTTTAAGAGCAACAACGCTGGGATGCTGAATTCTTGCCTAGACCAAACGCTGGAGGCTGCTGTGTCTTGAATCTTCCTCTCCGGCCCGAGATAAGCTAAGCAGACAGGAAGAACTGATCACTTTTGTTAAGTGTCAATGCCTGCAAGACATTTAGCAGCCTTTCTCCCTTTCCCATTTTCAAATACACAGTCTTAAATCCCAAAGAGCCAAATTAGTAACATTCCAGTGAAACTAAATTATCAGAGATAATGAATGCACAGGGCAACAATTCAATCAACCAATCTGTCTATCCACCATCCTATTTGCCATCAGTCCATCTGTCCACCATCCCGTCTGCCCATCAGGTCATCTGGGAGGGTATGAAAGCCCAGGGGCAGGAGACCACTGGCCATGTCAGCCCATGAAATGAATCAAAGGGCATGAGCCAAGGGAGGAAGATGAGAGGACCACAGGTGGTTTTGAGCACACCCTCGGGTTGAGTCATCTGTCAGAAGCCACAATATCTGCATCGGCTCAGCACCCCCAACAGAACCCCAACCCTCCCCTATGTGGGCTACCTCTGCCTGAGGGGTCACTTCCGGTCTTACCTCCCACCAGCTAACCTAAACTTTCTTGTTCGACCCCAGAATTCCTGAGTTCTGTTCCTAACTGCTGCCAGCAAACTCCTGTTCCAAGAGATAACCGCCTTCCTGGAGCTACAGGTGGAAACCAGTCACGTGGCAGGAGCCTCCCACCTTGCCAGTGCACTAAGGAAAGTCATGATGAGCCACGGCACCTGGCTGCCTCAGAGGAGCTCAGCTCCTGGCCCAGCTGTACCCCAGTGCTAGCTGTTACTTTGTTCTGCATTCTCTTTCCTCCCATGTGGACTCCCACACAACATCCACAGGAGCAAAGCAGGCATGTCCACCACTATCACCCCCACCACCGTCACGGACACAAAGTGCACACCTTACTAGGCCTCCCTGTATCATGGGTACATCTTTACTTAGCCACCTACTTTCAGGTGATATTATACCCGAGAAATGATCACAGGTGAGAAATGATCACACTGGCTTTCACAGGAGGCCCTCGTGCATATTGTTCACGTTGGAGAAACTCTAGGGCTGTGCCTATTGTGAAGGCCCAGCCCTTCCTCATTCTTTGCCCTTCATCCCTCACTCCTCACCCCTCCATAGGTCCTAGCTCTGATACAGAGAGGCAGGGCAGCAGACTTTCTGGAAACTTCCCCTTCCCCTTTTATTTTCTACCACTGCCCTAACTTGCCCTTGACCCCTTCGCACTGAGGCTAAAACTTGTCATCCTCCCCTGCAGGTTCAGGGCTGCTGTTTATAGGACAATATTCAGCCAAGTTCAGGATCAGACTCAGGCCAAAACCCCAACAGGGGCTCCTTCTTCCCTCCTTCCTCCAGGAAACGTCTTTTGGAGGCTCCAGCAGTGCCTGCATCCAGCCCACATGCCAATGAAGCAGTGTAGTCCCAGGGGGTCACCAATGCAGGGCTGTCATCTGGGGATGAACCCCAGTTGCCACCACAGCTGATCCCCATAGCCCTGCCATGCTACTGCATCACAGATCCACAACCCCACACCCCACCCGCTATGCTGTCACAGACCCCACGTGGGTTCCCCTTCTAACCAGCTCCGAGCCCCCGTAAGGATGCAGAGACTCTCCAAATCCTGTTTTCTGTATCTTGCAGGGGCCTCTGCTCTCAGGTTGTAGGGGAATTGGGCACAGATTCCAGCTCTTCTCAGAGTCCCCCTCAACTCTCCAGTGACTCAAAGTCAGATTTCTCACACCTTGTGCCCCTCACTGCACAATCCAGTCTGAGGCCCAGTGCTGGGGACACACTGAGCAGTCTCCAAATGCTTGGCACATCCCTGTCTGCCTTCTTCCTGGGGCTGGACACCCCTGGGGTCATTTCCTGCATTCTTCCCAAGGGATTCAAACATTGGAGAAGTGCTTTCATCATCTGACCCTCATACTGTCCTTACCCATACTGTCAACAACAGCCACCACCAAGTTTAATGACATTTACTGCAGGTCTCCACGGGCCAGGCCATGGGGGCTAGCATTTTACAAACACAGTGGTCCCCATCAGTCCTCGCAGCATGGTAGGAGGCAGACGCACGGATCGCAAGGCTAGGTGATGCACCCAGGGTTATGAAGACAACGGGTTTCTGCCTGAAGCTGATGCCCTGCTCGCGGGCACAGAGTGCTGGCCTCACACTAGCTACAGCAGGGGGACCTGGGGGGCTGGCGCCTCTGGGGCCTGCAGGGCTCACCATGCCTCCTGTGCACTCGCGGCAGTCCTGCAGGCAGCTGACGTTCTCCCAGGTACTGTAGGCCTTCAGCCCCGCCACCAGCGCCTGCAGCGGCCGACTGTCCACAAGCTCCTTCCCACGGAAGATGTCCTCATCCAGAAGGACCCCGGCATACCTGCGAGAGGAGCGCAGACGTGTGAGGGATGCAGCAGTGCCCCCACCCCCACCCCCAGGAACCATGGCGCAGGCGCGTCTGAGACAAGCCCAGGGTGACACCTGCTCCTTCCTCAGCTGCTACCAAAGTCTCCATGTGCCCTTCAGAACTGTCACCCTGCACCCTGCCGCCGTGAGGCTCCACCACGCCATCTGCCCCTTAGAAAACTTCTCCCTTGCTTTCTGTCCAGGCTTACTTTTCTGCCAGCCCCTCAGAGGCCCTATTGCTCACGTTGGCATCTGTCTTCAAACAGCCCTTGACCCGACAAAAAATGGGCACTCAGTGTAACTCCCTCCCTGCTGTCGTCTACCATATAAGATCATATTCCAAACTATTTCCCTCTTCCCTTTGCACAAAAATGTTTTACATGTCTCTTATATATCTTTTTAATTTTTCGGATTCTACTTCCATTGAAAGTGTGCTAGGCAGAATAATGGCCCCCAAAGATGACCAGGTCCTCATCCCTGAAACCTGAGAATATGTTACCCCACATGACAGAAGGGATTTTTTTCAGATGTGATTAAATCTAGGATCTTGCAATTGGGAGATTACCCTGGATCATCCGGGAGCCCAAATGTAATCACAAGGGTCCCTATAAGTGAGAGGGAGTCAGGAGAAGGAGATGGGACAACAAAGTAGTCAGGGAGATGCAGCATGAGACTCAACCAGCCATTGCTGGCTTTGAAATGGATGAAGGAGCCACAAGCCAAATAATGAGGGAGCCTCCAGAAGCTAGAAAATGCAAGGAGTCAATTCTCCCCTAGAGCCTCCAAAAGGAATGCAGCCCTGCTGACACTGATTTTTCATCATTGAGACCTATTTTGGACTCCTGATCTCCAGAACTGTAAGATAACAAATTTGTGTTATTTTAAGCCACCAAGTTTGTGGCAATTACTTATAGCACCAATAGAAATGTATACAGATAGGAATTAACTTCTTCCTTCAAAGTGGTAAGATTCACCATTTTCCTTCACCTCTCAGCCACCTATGACCACGACTACCATGCAGCACAATGTCTATGGGCCTCCCTCCATCTGCATGCACACCCCCTCAGTTCTGGTTTTCTTCTTTGCCATGTTTCAAAATACTATAATGGAAGGTACAGGTTTCCCTCTCTCTGCCTTCTGAACAATTTCTTATAGAGCTTGTTTTTAAAGTCTCTTAAAATGAGTTATCATTTATAACAACTGCTGGGGATAAAAGCTTTAGTGAACTCTTTCTCACTATGCTCTACCAAATTCCAGGACTGGCCTCTGATCAAGGGTGTTAAACACACTGAGCTGGGTACTTTCCTCTAAGCACCTCAAACTCATGGAAAGTACCATGAAGTATGGCCTTTCTGGTCTTCTCAACTGAAGCTTCAGACTCTGGAGATTGATAAGAGTAGTGGCAGTTAGAGGTGTTGATTCATTGACTGTTCTCTATCAATTGAGTGCCATCTATTGAGATGATTATATGATGTTTCTCCTTTATAATGTTAATATGACAAATCATATAGATTGATTTTCAAACGTTACACAAGCCTAACATTCCTGGGATAAACACCACTTGATCACTGTATAGAGTAAAATACACTGTATGTGTATAGAGTAAAATACACATACAGATCACTGTATGTGATCTACTAACATTTTGTTCACAAGGGATAGTGGTCTCATAATGTCTTTCCCTGGTTTTTGGTGTCAAGGTAATGCTCCTAAAATGAATTAGGAAGTTTTCCCTTCTTCATTTATGAGAAAGTTTGTGTAAGGTTAGTATGTTTTCTTTTCTTAAGTATTTGGTATATTTCACCAGCAATGTCATTAGATTTTCCAGTTCTTTTTCAGTCACTTTTGGTAACATGTCTTTCATGAAATTTTCTATTTCATATATATTGTAAAATATATTGGCATTACGTTGACATTATATCAATAATAATAACCATAGTATTTAATTTTATCCTTTCAATCCATTTGAAAGGGTACTGTAGGATCCTGCTGTAGGATCTGTAGTGATGTCCTCTCATTTATTCCAGATGCTGATCATTTGTGTGTCTTTTTTCTTAATTAATCTAGCTGAAGGTTTATCAATTTTATCTATTTTTTGAAGGAAAAAATAATTTTTGGCTTAATTATGTTTATTTTTTGGCTATTTCTTATTTCAGTGATTTCTGCTTTCATTTTTATTATTCTTTCTTCTTGATTTGAATTTGATTTGTTCCTTGTTCCACCTGAGACTAATGTAACACTGTATGTTAATTATACTTAAATAAAATAAATAAGAAAAGAAAATAATGTGCATTCTGCTGTTGTTGGATAGAATATTCTATAAATTTCTTTTAAGTCAAGTTCATTAGTAATGTTCATATCTTTTATATCATTATTGTTTATTATATCAATTACTACTTATTAAGATGGAAATTTACACCATTGATTTTCTACTTTTCTCCTTTTCTAATGTAAGTATTTTATTTTTTCCTCTAAGAACTGGTTTAGCTGTACACCACAAATTCTGATATGTTGTTTCATTTTCATTTTGTTCAATGTTCATATCTTTTATATCATTACTGTTTATTATATCAATTCTTATATCCATTACTAGCTTCTTAAAATGGAAATTTACACCATTGATTTTCTCCTTTTCTCCTTTTCTAATGTAAGTATTTTAATTTTTCCTCTAAGAACTGGTTTAGCTGTACACCACAAATTCTGATATGTTGTTTCATTTTCATTTTGTTCAAAATATTTTCTAATTTCCCTTGAGACTTCCCCTTTGACCTACAAATTATGTGTGTTGTCTAGTTTCCTAATATATGGGATTATCCCAGATGTTTTTGTTATTAATTTCTAATTTCATTCTAATCAGAAAACATACTTTGTATGATTTCAATCCTTTAAATTTACATGGTCTGTCTTGATAAATGTTCTATGTGCACTTGAAAGGAACAGATATTTTTCCAAAAAAGGCATACAGAAGGCTAACAAACATATGAGAGGACACTCAGCATCAAAAATCATCAGGAAAATGCAAATCACAACCACAATGAGATATCACTATACACCTGTCATTATGGCTAAAATAAAAAAACATAAGAAATAGCAAGTGTTGGCAAGGATGGGGAGAAAAAGGAACTCTTGTGCAATGTTTGTGAGAATGCAAATTCGTGCAACCACTGTGGAAAACAGTATGGCAGCCCCTCAAAAAATAAAAATAGGAATACCATATGATGCAATAATTCCACTACTGGGCATTTATCCAAAGAAAATGAAAACACTAATTCAAAAAGATATATGCACCCCTGAGTTTACTGCAGCATTATTTACAATAGCCAAGATATGGAAGCAACAAAGGCATCCATCAATAGATGAATGGATAAAGAAGATGTAGTGTATATATATAAAATGGAATATTATTCAGCCGTAAAAAGAATGAAATCTCACCATTTGCAACAAGATGGATGGACCCAGAGGGTTTAATGCTTAGTAAACTGTTGTCAGAGAAAGATATATCCCATATGATTTCATTCATATGTAGAATTTAAGAAGTAAAACAAGTGAACAAAGAAAAAAAAGACAAAAAAAAAAAAACCAGACTCTTAACTATAGAAAACAATCTGGTGGTTACCAAAGGGGAGATGGCTGGGGGAATGAATAAAATAGGTAAAAGGGATTAAGAGTATGCTTATCTTGATGAGCACTGAGAAATGTATAGAATTGTTGAATCATACATATATTGTACACCTGAGACTAATATAACACTGTATGTTAATTATACTTAAATAAAATAAAATAAGAAAAGAATGTGCATTCTGCTGTTGTTGGGATATTCTATAAATTTCTTTTTTTCCCTTTTTTCTTTAATTTTTTATTGTTATGTTAATCACATACATTACATCATTAGTTTTCGATGTAGTGTTCCATGATTCGTTGTTTGTGTATAACACCCAGTGCTCCATGTGGAACGTGCCCTCTTTAATACCCATCACCAGGCTAACCCATCCCCCCACTCCCCTCCCCTATAAATTTCTTTTAAGTCAAGTTCATTAGTAATGTTCATATGTTTTATATCATTACTGTTTATTATATCAATTACTACTTATTATATCAATTACTCAAAGAGAATGACTGATGTTTGCAACTATAATTTTGGATTTGTTAATTTCTCCTTTCAATACTTTCCATTTTTGCTTCATGTATTTTGAGGCCATTTTGTGAGACCATGAACATTTAGATTGTTATGTCTTTCTGATGAGTAGACTGCTTTGTCGTTATGAAATGTTCCTCTTTATCTCTGTTGATATTCTTTTTTCTGAAGTCTACTTTATCTAATATTAACATATCCACTCAAGCTCTCTTATGGTTAATGTTCGCAGGTGTAAAGGTTTTATTCTCACACTTTTAATCTATTTGTCTTTATATTTTAGGTGGGTTTCTTATAGCAAGCATCTAGTTCAGTCTTGATTTTTTTATCATGTCTGACAGTCAGCTAATTAAATAGGAGTGTTTAAACCATTTACACCTAATGTAATTATCAACATGATTGAGTTTGAAACTATTATCTTGTAGTTTTCCTCTCTATTTATCCCATATGTTCTTTGTTCTCTTTTCCTTCTGCTCCTGTCTTCTTTTGATCAGTTGCTTAGGTTTTAGTATTCCACTGTTAGAGTTTTAGCTATGTTACTTTTATGTTTTATAGTGATTTTTATGGTCTAAAATATGCATCTTTAACCTAACATGTTCTTCCTTCAAATAATGTTATACCACTTCTCAGATAATCAAAGAACCTTACAATAATACAACAATACACTTCCATTTCATTCTCCCATCCACGGTGCTACTGTTGAAATTATTTAATATCTATCTACCTATCTATCTATATCTTCTACATATGTTATAAAATTCATTGTTATTTTTGCTTTAAATAAACAATTTATCTTTTTACCTTATCAACATTATTGAAGATAATTTATTTTACAACAGACTGCATTCATTCAAAGCATGCCATTTAACGAATTTTGACAACTGTACATACCCATGAGACTAATATTAGAATCAAGCTACAGAACATTTCCAATACCTTCCAAAAAATGTCTCATGCCTTTTTACAGTCTATCCCTTCCTTGATTGATCCTCATCTCCAGTCAACCACTAACCCACTGTTTGTTACTAGAGATTAGTTTACATTTTATGTAAATAAGATTATACAGTATGTTATGTCTTGCTTCTTTCCATCAGCACATTGTTTTTAAGATTCATCCATACTGTAGCATGTATTAGTAGCTGTTCCTTTTTATTGCTGACTAGAATTCCATTCTATGCAACGCATATATTACACTTCATTTTTGCATTCACTGTTGATGAACATTTTGCTTGTTTCCAGTTTAGGGCTATTACAAAGAAAACACTATGGAAATTCATGTAAAAATCTTAGAGGAGACATATGTCTTTATTTTCCTTCAGTAAATATGTAGGAGGGAAGTGACTGGGTCATACGGTAGATATATTTTTAACTTTTTAAGAAACTGCCAGTTTTCCAAAGTGGTTATGCAATTTTACATTCCTACCCGCAGTGTAGGAGAGTTCTAGTTGTTCCCACGTCTGCCAATAACTGGTCTTTTTAACATTAGTCAATCTATTGGATATGTAATCGTGTCTCTTCATGGTTTGAATTTGCATTTCCCTGATAACTAGCATCTTTTCATGTATGCCTTGGCTGATCATTCATATATTTTCTTTTGTCAAGTGTCCACCCGAATCTTTTGTGCATATTCTATTGGCTTGCTCAGCTAATTTTTAGTTGAATTGTATTTTCAGTGTTACTGAATATTCTAGATAATATCCCAGTGTCAGATATATGTATTGCAAACGTTTCCTCCCATTCTGTGGCTTGCCTTTTCATTTCCTTAATGACAAAATCAATTTTGGCTCAAGGTATTTATTTACCTGTTTCTATCCATAGGATAATCTTGCAATGTCTGAATATCCTTGTTTCCTTAATGAAACCCAAACATGCAAAAGTTGTTGCACTGGGCCTCATTCTATAGCAAATAGGCAAGTCTGCTATCAAACCTCATAACTGAAACCATTGAGTTGGGACAAATGGAAAAACAGGGAAATCATCATTTGTTTAACTGGCACTTAGATGAAGAAAAACTGAATTGTATTGAGCAACTACTACAAGCAAAGAGCTTCTGCATTTATCATCTAATTTCATCCTTATGACAACCCCATGAAATAGGAAATCATATCCCCACTTTACAGGTGGGGAAACAGAGGTCCAGCTGAGATTACACACCTAAGTCAAGGTCTCCCAGAGCAGGACAGAGCTAGGATACAAACCCAGGACTCTCTAGTCCTAAACATCATGCTCTTTTCATGACAAATAATGTGCCAGTGCCCTGAGAAAGTTTATAGCATTCTCAATCTATGCTATGGTACCATTACCCATGTCCTGGACTGCGACTGCCATACAATGATTCTCAGAGAATCTCAGAGCTGACCATTTGAAAAAATGTATATATGACTCCCTGCTGACACACAGCCCTAGACCTTGTCTAGGGTAGAAATGGGTGAGAAATAAGAAATAAATTGGCTTTAAGAAAAGAAAGACTCATGAGACTCTCTCCTAGCAGGGGTCTGGTGAGATTTCTTTGCAATGCTGGCCTGTGATTTTACTTAAAACTCACAGGACATGGGCCCTGCTGAGGGAGAGCCTCCCTCTGCCAGACAGAGAGGGGTCCCCAGTGACTCTTATTCTTTATCATACCCCACGTCTCCTTGCAAAGAGGAACTGAGAAGCTTTCTGTATGCAGGGTATGTTAAAGTCCAGAAGGTACATATCTTAGGAAAATCTGATATAAGAAACTCAAAGTGACCCAGAAGATAAATTAAGATTTCAGGATTCTGTGGAAAAATTATTCATTTCTAAATATGTTTATTTTATAGGCAATGCCTCTAGAAATGTGAGGTATTTGTTTACAGGTTACATCCACTTGAATTATTAGAACCCACCCTCAGGGTAAGATTCAGGAGAAATGCAGATAGAGTATCTCTAAAACTGTTAAGTCAGTGAGAGGGCAGGATTCAATTTACAAAATTCTGCTTTACATAAAAACAGCAAGTAAGACTTTTGGGCAATAAGATTTCAGGATTATATTAAAAACACAGTTCAATGCACAAATGGTGGTGTTCATTTGCTAAGGAATATCTTAATTCCTTACCCATCCTGAACTCCATTCTTTGACAGGGACAGGACTTTGGTGAGTTTTTGAAGCCATGAAGTGTCATTCTGTCCATTCATTTATTGCATAAATATCAATGAAATCTTACTTTGTGCCAGGCGCAGTTCTAGGTGCTATGGAAACATCACTTAAAAAACAAAGAGAAGGGCGCCTGGGTGGCTCAGTTGGTTAAGCGACGGCCTTCGGCTCAGGTCATGATCCTGGAGTCCCGAGATCAAGTCCCACATCGGGATCCCTGCTCGGCGGGGAGTCTGCTTCTCCCTCTGACCCTCTTCCCTCTCGTGCTCTCTGTCTCTCATTCTCTCTCTCTCAAATAAATAAATAAAATCTTAAAAAAAAACAAAACAAAACAAAAAGAAACTTGGTGAATTGTCTTGCAGTGTTAAAGAAGTTACTAAAGACACTCCTGGGTATTTACCCCAAAGACACAGATGTAGTGAAAAGAAGGGCCATATGCCCCGCAGTGTTCATAGCAGCAATGTCTGCAATAGCCAAACTGTGCAAAGAGCTGAGATGCCCTTCAACAGATGAATGGATAAAGCAGATGTGGTCCATAGATACAATGGAATATTACTCAGCCATCAGAGAGGATGAATACCCAACTTTTACATCAACATGGGTGGGAGTGGAGGAGATGATGCTAAGTGAAATAAGTCAAGCAGAGAAAGACAATTATCATATGGTTTCACTTATTCGTGGAACATAAGGAACAGCATGGAGGACATTAGGAGAAGGAAGGGAGAAATGGGGGGGAAATCGGAGGGAGACATGAACCATGAGAGACTGTGGACTCGGAGAAACAAACAGGGTTTTAGAGGGGAAGGGAGAGGGGGGACTGGTTAGCCCGGTGATGGGTATTAAGGAGGGCACGTACTGCATGGAGCACTGGGTGTTATATGAAAACAATGAAGCATGGATCACCAAACTAATGATGTATTGCATGGTGATTAACATAACATAATAAAATTAAATTAAAAAAAAGAAGTTATTAAGGACAGTGTGTGATACATGATAAGCAATTGGATATGTGTTAGTTATTGTTGAAATTTCATTCTTAAAGATGTTGGGTAAAAAGAGATTGCCAGAGACAATGACTAAATCCAACTGAAAGCTAACAGCGACAGTGCTATGGCCCCTGCTGGCCCAGAACCCAGCCTGGGCTGCCTCAGCTACCCATTTGACCTGGAATAAATAAGAGGCAAGGCAGACCCAAAATATTCCTTTTGGCTGGTACACTTAAAATACTGACATTAAAAGCTAGGAAGTTCATTTTTGTAGCAAATTCCACTAAATGATTCCCAGGAGAGGTATCAGCTACCAACTGCCCTGACCAGCTAGCTCTTGGACGAACTCCTTCACATCATGGAACTTCTGCTTCAGGGACCAACAGAAAGTTTGGAAGCAAAGCTCCAAGCAGCGTCATGGCCAAGTGCGATGTAATGACACAAGACAATTTCATTCGGGTCAGTTGAAGCAACCCGTGCAGAGAGCCAGGCACTCTTAGATGTGGAGATGCCAAATTAAGGATCCACAATTTCTATGCACAAAGAATTCACAACCATAATCCAAGGGTAACAGTACAATGATAAGATGTTTCTGGCTGCAGCAAGAAGCTTATCAGGGAGCTCCTTATTCTAGGAGAGACTCAGAGAAGGTATCTTGGAGGAGATGACATCCTGAACTAGATCTCAAAAGATGACTATGAGCTGTCAGGGGAAGGAAGACAAAGATGTGAGAGATGCATGTGGAGACAAGGTGGTGAGGCTGCTTGTGAGGAAAGCCAAAGTAGGGCAGGGGCTGAGTACAGAGCTCAACATGGAGACGAGAAGACACAGAGGAAGACACTGGGAGGCCCTGGGAGGGTCCCAGCAGTCAAGTGGGAGTTCAGATTCTATTTAAGTGTGGTTGCTTGTGGAGGATGGGTTTGATGAGGACCTGCCCCTGTGAGGGGCAGGGTGCATGAAGGGGAGCTGGGTAGGGCCCAGGTGAGGTACGAAGGAGGGAGGGCCTTGAGTAATCTCCACACAGGAGACAAACTTTCCAGAATGTAGTAATTGGTGGGGTGGGGGTAGGACAATTGAGTCCCCGGGGTGATGGTAAGCAACAACAACCAACACTTACTGAGCACTAATGGCCACAACAGGAGGCGTTCTACCATCACAGTCAATGGATAAGAACATAGAGGGCATGACCCGGGCAGTGCAGTATACACGTCCAGCAAGACCCACATGCCAAGTGCCCACCAGGATGCCCCTGAGCCAGGAAGTATGCAGGGCACCATCGGCACTCAGCAGTGGGAAGCAGGTCTTGGATATCCCGGGCCCCAGGGGAAGAGGTTAACAAGAAACTTAAGGGTGGCACCCATGGCCAAAGGCAATAAACAGGAATCCTACCCAGTCACAGGCGCCACTCAGGCAGGACTGTTGGCTGCTGAGCCCTCAGGGCCTGGAAGGTGCCTGACACAATGGTCATGTAATAAAGGGAGGAGGAGACGTGTCTGCCAGCTCTGGGGCGGGGGGGGGGGGGGGGGGGAGGGGGGGGCAGGGAGAAAAGCCCTGGTAGGCTCCTCAGGAGCCCATCATTTTTCTCAGAGGCTTTCACCACGCCAGCCCTTACTTCATCGGTCAGTCCCACTGCCCAGCAGCTGAGCAGCCGGTGGGGAGAAGGGTCCCATCCCTTCCTGGACTGAACAAGCCCCAAAAGACATCAGGTTTCCTTCCCTCCTTGTTAAAGGCAAGACAATGTGGGTGATGCAGAGTGGGGTTGGTTGGGCTCACTACAGGGGCTAGCAGGCCCTCCCTGTCCCCAGGCCGACGGAGGCAATTGGGAAGAAAGGGGGTAAAGACGAGGGTGAGTAGCCTGCCAACCTGCTACTGCCAAGCCCCAGACAGGGCACTGCAGGCCCCATGTGGTAGGGGTCATGCCTGACCCCAGCACTAGCCTAGTGAGCAGGGCCACCAGATTTGACAAACAGAAACAGAGGATGCCCGTTTAAATGTGAATTTCAGATAAACAGTGCATAATTTCTAGTTTAAGTATTGGGATATACTTAGACTAAAAAATTGTCCACTGGGCATCTAAAATTCAAATTTGAGCGACTGTATTTTACCTGGTAAACCTACTAGCAAGGCACCCTGTAGTTACTAAATACATAAACACATGTGCCCTGGAAGAAGCCATCCCACCTCGTTTCTATTACCTGCTTTTAACCGTGAAGTAAAGTCTAACTATTCATGTTTTATCACATTAGAAGGGAGGAAAGGCAGGGCCAGCCGACCTAGCTGGTGGTCTGTTTTTCTTGCTCACCTAACTCCAGACCCATACACTTAAAGTCTAGACTACTCTTATGAGTATTTCTCTGTGCTTGAGGAGGACCCAGCACATTGAATAAACATCTACTTCATCAAAGCTGAGGTTACCCAGACCCTGACCCTTGAAGCCAGTTGATTGGCAGCACTATGCCCTTGGGAATTTGGAGGTGGGGCCTAGAAGCAAGGTCTGATAACCTTTTTAAAAAAATGGGTGTGAAGTGGGGAGAGGTATACTTAGTATAAGATTTTGCCACATTACAACCAGGTTCATTGAACTATTTCCTCACAAGTCAGCGAAGGGGCAACTGGGGCTATAAACTAGAGAGAAACAGGGAAGCCAAAATATGTCACAGAAAACACCGGCTTCTCTCTGGGCTTGTTTTAAGACACAGAAAACCTCTTCCCCCCGATGAAGTGTTTCTTCCAGAAGATTCCAGTAACCAGATTTTCAGTGGGTCAACCCCCTGCTGCAATGGGGGATAGAGAAAGAAACAAAGAGGGAGGAGCAACAGAACCACAATGGGGACCCTGAGCAAGGCCAGAAACCACAGAGGGTGCAAAGGCGGTGAAGGTCAGGAAAACCTGGAAGGTCCTAGGGTCAATTAGATTGACAGCTTGATGAGGCGGGGACCTGACCCTGTCCTGTTCAGTACTGTGTTACCCCTGCATGGCACATGGTAAGGATTCTGTGATTTTTTTTTTTTTAGGATTCCGTGACTGTTTATTAATTAATTTCCATTAATCACCTTTCATTTCTCCCCTTGAAACCTTAGGCTAGAATTGTGACTTCTCTATTTCTCTGATGTTGGCATTTGGAGGGTATCTCCCTAAAATCAAGAGAAACTTTAATGTTTACTAACAGTAGCAATATTGCACTTATAAAATCAAGGTAAATTAAGCTTAAATCAAACTAAAAACTAAATAGAGCTGAAGAAAAAGGAAACATGCTGTATATATCACACTTCTGTCATACATAAAGATGCATTGTGTATATATATAAACTTATAAATGTAGAAAATAGGGTAACTCTTTGTTATGTGGTCTATTAACTTCCTGTGTCATGGATTGTGAATAGTGGACAAAGAAGTCAATGTGTAGATACTCTTGCCTCTTTGTAATAGTTACAAATAAACCACTGGGCAAAAAATTCAAAGAAGAGTTTTATTTTCCTTTGCCATGCAAGTGAAAAATTATCAGGTTTTATATCAGGTTATTTTGATCCACTTTAAGTCTTCGTAATAATATAATATTACTGCCTTTTACCTGTTAGTGAAGTTTACTTCCAGGTCACACTAAGAAGCTTCCCAAAAAGCTCCTGTGATTCTCAGCTCTGTTCAGTAGAATCACCTAAGTAGCTTAAATACACATACTCCAGATTCTTGGGAAAAAGAAACACAGGTAAAAGCTGACAAGAGATAAAATGAAATACTAAAAAAATAATAACCCCCCTCAAAAGAAAGAATTATAGTCTTACAAGTTCACATTATCTATAAAGTGGTATAATGCCAATTCAAGGTGGGTACTGGCAAGATAAGGATGCATATTACAATACTTACAGTATTCACTAGGAAAAAGAAAGAGGGAATGAAAAACCGAGAAAAGAGAGAACAGAGCAAGTAACAAAATGGTAGACTTATTAGGAATTACAGTAAATAAAAATGAGCTTAACATTCCAAATTAAAAGATTATCAAATTGGATAAAAAGCAGGACCTCACCATATGTTATTTATAAACATCTCACAATGGCACATGTAGGTTGATATAATGACAGATCGGTTAAAATAAAAGGGTGGGAAGAGATAGACCATGAAAACACTAGGCATTAGAAAACTGGTAGGGTTATAACAATATAGCAAAGAAAGTAGACTTCAAGACAAAAAAAATTACCAGAAACAAAGAGAAACATTTAATGAATATAACAGGCTAAATTCCTCTAGAAGACATAATAAACCAAAATCTGAAGGTGCGAAATAACAAAGCTTAAAAATACACAAAACAAAGTTAGCAGAAATTTTTTAATACTACATTTTTATTTTATAAAGAAAGGTTTTAGACCAATGAGCTAGAAGCTAGAAAAAGAAAGCAAATTAATCCCCAACTAGACAGAACTGAGAAAATAATAAAGACAAGAAATTAAATCAATAACAGAAAATGGACAAAAATGTAAGAAAAGCATTCAAGACAAAAGTATATTATTTGAAAAGATTAACAAAACTGATAAACGTCTAGAAAAATTGACCCCTAAAAAAAGCCAAAAACTATATTAGGAATAAAAAGGGTCATCACTACAGCTCCTACAGATACTAATATTATAATAAGGAAATATTATTAACAACTTAGATACATTTTTACAAATTAGAGGAAAAGGACAAATTCCTGGAAAAACACAAATTAGCAAAACTGACAGAGAAGAACTTGGTAATCTTAAGATTCATATTTGTTAAGGAAGTTAACAGAGTAATCAAAAATCTTCCTATTAAAAAAAAAATGTCCAGATGGCTTCTTAGTAAATACTACCAAATCTAAGAAATAATACCAATCTTGTAAAAACTCCTTGAGAAAGTATAGGAGAAGGGACCACTTTCCTAGTCACATTATGAGGACAGTTATAACCCTTATACCAAAACCTAATAAGGACATCTCAAAGGAAAGAAAATTATATTCTTCACAAGTACAAACACAAAAATCCTTATACAAACATTACCAATTTGTATCCAATAATATAAAAATATTATAATACATTATGACCAAGGATTTAAAAGAATGCAAATCAGCCTCACATTTGAAAAGTAATCAATGTAACTCATTTCATTAATAGAATGAAGAAATCTCACACGATCAGCTAAATAGAGGGAAAAATTAAGTCAAAATCCAACATCCATGATAAAAATATTCAGCCAACTAGGAGTAGAAGGGAACTTCCTCGGCCTATTAAAAGGCACCCACAGGGCACCTGAGTGGCTCAATCGTTAAGCATCTGCCTTCGGCTCAGGTCATGATCCCAGAGTCCTGGGATCGAGCCCCGCGTCAGGTTCCCTGGACCACAGGGAGCCTGCTTCTCCCTCTCCCACTCCCCCTGCTTGTGTTCCCTCTCTCGCTGTGTCTCTCTCTGTCAAAAAATAAATAAAAAATCTTTAAAAAAAAAGGCACCCACAAAAATCCTGCAGTGAATTTTCACACTTAATGAGGATATACTGAATGCTTATCCTCTAAAATCTGGAACAAAATAAGGATGTTCACTCTCACCATCGCTATTCAATATTGTAACGGAGGTCTTAGTCCAACAAGACAAAAAAAAGAATTTTTAAAAAGCATAAATATTGGCAAGGAAGAAGTAAAACTCTCTTCATATACATGTGATGTGATTATATAGAGAGAAAATATACTAGATCTAATAAGTGAATTTATGAGAATATAGGAGGTCAATATAAAAGATTCAATTACATTTCTATATGACGTTAAGAAACAATTGGTAATTAAATTTTAAAAAGCAATTCCATTTGAATAAATTTAGTAAAAAATGTGAAAGATCCCTACACTGTAAACTATAAAATATGTGAAGAAAAATTAAATTCCTGTATAAATAGAGAGATAAACCACCTTCCTGGATTTGAAAGACCCAGCACTGCCAAATTGCTTAATAGATTCCATGCAATCACAAATACAATCAGGCTTTTTGTTTAAAAAAAACAAACAAACCTGATAAGCAGGTCCAAAATTTTATATGGAAATGCAAAGTGCCCAGACAAGTTAAAACAGCCAAGACAATTTTGAATAAGAGCAGACTTGATGACTCATACAACCTGATTTTTTGGTAACAGTTTTGAGATACTTAAAATATCTCAGTTTATCGAGTAACCAGAACTCTCATGCATTGCTCAAATGAGTATAAAATGGTACTACCTCTCTGAAAAATGGCAGTTTCTATAAAGTTAGACATACACACACACCCAGTTACCCAGCAAGTCCTCTCTAGGTATTTACCCTAAGAAAAATGACAGACTTGTACAAGAATATTCACTGTGTCTTTTTCACTGCAGCTAAAAGACCAGACACAACCCAAATGTTCAGCCCTGGGAGAATGGATTAAAAAATTGTGGTTAATTCAGTGTTACTACTCAGCACTAAAAATTAACAAAGTATCAACGACATTGAGGAACATTAAGACATTATGTTGAATGAAATGAAGTGGACAAAAAATACATACTGTGTGTTCCCATTTACATGAAGTTTAAGAATTGACCAAAGTAAGCTATGGGGCTAGAACTCACAAAGGTAGTTGTCCCTGCTGTGGCGGTGAGGTGAAGGCCAACTGCAAAGATGGAAATGTTTTATATTTGGTTTGAGTGTTCGTTACACAAGGGTATATGCTTGTCATTGAACTATACCCTAAAATCTGTACATTTTACCATATGCTAATTCAATCTCAAAAAGCATTCAAAAATATTTTAAGTAAGAGGTTGGATATGAGTGATTCACATTTTCTTCTGGGTGGCTTAGATAGATTGATCTTTGTGTTACCTGAAGCTCAGTCTGCAGGATTTGCTGTTTGAGAACCCTGGAATCCCAGGCTTGAGTGCAGAGGTGCGCCCAACCAAGCCCCTCCCAGCCAGGCCAGCGTAGCCAGGCAGCCCCACAAGCCAGCAGCACACCAGACTGGCAGGGCCTCCCTGATTACCTTCCTTATATCAACCCTGACACCAGCTTAGCCATCGGTGCAGTAAATTTCAGACATATGCCAATTCTAAATTACTCAGAAATTAATACCCTATGAAGCAGGATTGCATAGGCAGGAAAGAACACAGGATAAGCGTCCAAAGTTTGGAGTTATATTCCCAGTGCATCTATTCCCAGGCCCTGTGATCTTAGGCAAATCCCCAATTTTCTGATCGTTAGAAGATGGGATGACACACAACTGCCCAGGCAACTTCCCCAGGCTTTGAGGAAGAATAGCTGAGAGGCATAGATGAAACCTGCTATAAAATGCAAAGCTCCATGTGAATTTATAGTACTATTGCCGCTATTTTATTCAATAGCCTGACTCCTACCTCCCTCCCTACACATGCATACACTGTGACCTATTTTTGAAAACTTTAAATTAAAACCTTTGTCAGGGATGCCTGGGTGGCTCAGTCGTTAAGCGTCTGCCTTCGGATCAGGTCATGATCTCAGTGTCCTGGGATCGAGCCCCGCATCGGGCTCCCTGCTCAGCGGGAAGCCTGCTTCTCCCTCTCCCACTCCCCCTGCTTATGTTCCCTCTCTCGCTTTGTCTCTCTCTGTCAAATAAATAAAATCTTTAAAACCTTTGTCAGAGGTAGAGAAATTTTAACAGCCAAGTCTGTTTCTTTCAGAAACTGTGGAGAAATCCTGGTTCAAGGCTTCTCAAATTCTCTGTGGGTCCCATCTACCTGGATATAGATTCGGACATCACTTTTAACCTGAGCATCAGATTTTTTTAAAATTTTATTTATTTATTTATTTGAGAGAAAGAGAGCACATGAAAGGGGGGAGGGTCAGAGGGAGAAACAGACTCCCTGCTGAGGAGGGAGCCCGCTGTGCGGGACTTGATCCCGGGACTCCAGGATCATGACCTGAGCCGAAGGCAGTCGCTTAACCAACTGAGCCACCCAGGCACCCCATGAGCATCAGATTTTAACTACAGACCCTTTCCTGCTCCCAGTTCGAAGACAAAGCCCCTGCCTGCTTCTCTCCTCGCTCCTTATTAATGCCAAGCAGGACCTCACATTCCTCTTTAGAAAGCAAACCCTGAGAGCCAACTCACCTGCTGGCAAAGGTCAAGGCCAAAGCTGTGGCCAGGTGAGGCATCAGCCGAAGGGTCTGTGTTTGGTGCTCAATGATCTTGACTTCTTCCTTGGCTTTAGGCCCAAACTGCCTCCGGCTAGAGAGAATTAAGCAGACACAATTTTTACCAAAATTCAATAGGCAACTTCGTTTCCTGAGTTAAACATGTCAAGCAGCCATTTGCCTTTCAAATGCTTCAGGATACAGAATGCCTGAGTCTCCTAAAATGTGGTTAAGATAATTAGATATCAAAAGTTTCTTAGGACAGTCCAACAAAAAGCTTTTCAGCTCTTCTGGAAATTAATCTTCCCACCATGGAATATTTTTAAAGCAGCCTATCTATTTAATTAACACACAGAGTAATTTTTACTCCTTAACATTTACATGGCATTTTATGTTCCAAGTGCCCCATGATCATTAATTATTCAGCTTTTAAGTTTGTGACATAATTAATAGGACAGGAGCAATATCCTAGGACATATTTCAAAAGGACATTCTCAACAAGGAGGCAACGCTAACCCCGGTGTTCCTGTCAGATTCACAGGCAGGTCATTACTTTCAGCCCACCTAAATCCCCCCTGCAGTTCCGCACAGAAAGGTGTTCACATCCTGCCTTAAATCCTGTGCTTTAGGAACAGCGGCTGCATTTCGCTCTGAGGCAATGGTACCGGGGCGAATGGAGGCCTTCCTCAGAGCGGTTCATGAAGTGGCTGGGATTATCCCCACAGGCAACACCCATGGACTAATCTCCCGGAGTCCCTTGGCAGCAGACTGCAAAGGGCCGGGCCTGTCGAAAGTCACCCCCTCCCCAACCCTGTGAGGCTCCACAGTGCTGGGCTTGGCAGCCTCCTATCTTTGAACGTCTCTGACCTTCATACTGATTTTTGAAAGAAGGTCTCACACACACATGCCTGCAAACACACACACACACACAAGTGCATGCACATACGGGTACACACGGTACTCTGTTATCCAACAGGCAGAGCAGGCTCGTGCTCCAGGCACCAGTGAAGTGAGGACATCTATCTATCCCTCACAAGGAGAGATGGGAAACAGCAATGCTTAAGAATGTTTATATTTGATAGACTTTCTTAAACATAACTTGATGCCTTAATATTGTCTTTATTTGTT
Source organism: Callorhinus ursinus (assembly GCF_003265705.2). NCBI lineage: Eukaryota > Metazoa > Chordata > Mammalia > Carnivora > Otariidae > Callorhinus > Callorhinus ursinus. The sequence goes on along the minus strand of NW_027397072.1, from coordinate 36,514,290 downwards.
CTTAAAAGAAGGACACCGTGATCTTCTTAGTGCATACAATGTCTAGAATTCATAGTCCCTGTTGTGTGGGTGGGAGGGGGTGAAGACACGCATGACCAGAGGCACACCCACGGGCGGCTGCTTTCGAGCTTTGTGAGCACAGGCTTGTCGTCTATGCGCACAGACTTCCCCAGGCACAGTCTAACCACCCCGCAGTTGGTTGTTCCAAGTGCCCCGTGATCATTAATTATTCAGTTTTTAAGTCTGTGACATAATTAATAGGACGGGAGCAATATCCCAGGACATATTTCAAAAGGACATTCTCAACAAGGAGGCAACGCTAACCCTGGTGCTCCTGTCGGATTCACAGGCAGGTCATTGCTTTCAGCCCACCTAAATCCCCCCTGCAGTTCCGCACAGAAAGGTGTCCACATCCTGCCTGAGGATCGCTCCCCAGCTTGGCCCTCGGTCCGTCCCAGCGTTCTCCAACGCCAGTGAGGCACGGCGCCCAATGAGGCCCGACAGCCTGTAGGGAAACCTCTCAGCTTCTGCTGCAGCATGCGAAACCAGTGAGAAAACACAGATCCAACAATGGCATCATCCCGACATCAGGTCATTTAAAATTCCATTTGTCAGCACTCTCTTAACTTCTATTTGTGAATGTTATGATTACCCTGTAGCTTTCTCTATGCTCGCTGTGGCTAAAATTTTGTGTACTGAAGGGGTTCACTGCCACACGAGACTCACTCCTCTGGGAGACATATACACACCTGCTCTGTGTCAGCACCCGTTTAGGCTCTGGGTGCCCACCAGGGTCAAGGAGGCCAAGGCCCAGCTATTGAGCTCACAGCCCTGGACAGAGAGAGAACTAGACCAGGTGACATGGCAGGAAAGCCCTGCATGTACCGCCCCCACTCACCCCACTCTGTCAATCACCAGTATTTCCTAATGTGCTCCTAGAAGGAACTTCACCCACACAGCACCAGCTATGGCCTCACCATACCTGGTCACAACACCTTTTAGTTTTGGTTTTGCTATAAAGTAATTACAATAGCAATACTGCTTTAGACAGCATCCCATCAAATTTTCTGTTTTTATGTGTGAAGTGTTTTGCCTTGGCCCCATACACAGCATGAATGAATGAATGAATGAATTTTCCCAATGAGGAAATGTAGATGAAGCACAACAGAGTGGCTCACTTAAGACCTCAGGGAAAGTCTTCGGATGCCAGATCTGACCCCTGACCTGGTGTGCCTCAGTTTCCCAATTCAGGCACACCTTCTAACTGTCCCATTTCCTTTTTGACCCTCACGGTTCAATTAGGATGACAGGTGCAGAGCAGAAAGAGGCCACCAGGAGTCCATGTGGCAGGGCTCAGGCCTTTTCTTGTGCTGTTAGGGAGGAAGGAGTTTCGCTAGTGAGTTGCTGCAGACTTATCAGGCAATTTCACAAAACTCGGGAGATTACACAAGACTCTGAATTTCCAGCTTTTCTTGAAAACTAGGAAGATCAGGGTGCCTGGGTGGCTCAGTTGGTTAAGCGACTGCCTTCGGCTCAGGTCATGATCCTGGAGTCCCGGGATCGAGTCCCACATTGTGCTCCCTGCTCGGCGGGGAGTCTGCTTCTCCCTCTGACCCTCTTCCCTCTCGTGCTCTCTATCTCTCATTCTCTCTCTCTCGAATAAATAAATAAAATCTTAAAAAAAAAAAAGAAAACTAGGAAGATCTGACAATTCTGGACCCCATTCCCATGATCTGATCTGCTGGAGCTCAGAAGCTGCTGACTCCTCCGTTTGGGGCATGGCTGTTCCCCAGGGTCCCCAGAGCCCTTTCTGCTTGCTGACATTACCTGCAGGCCTGGGAGGCACTGAGTCTTCAACCCCTGCCACAGGGGATTTCTTTTTTTCATCCACAATAAATTTACATCAGCATCCTAACCTGTTAATTAAGTTCTGGGATTATGATATACGGCCAGGTATAGGCATTCTCTATGAGTCTATGAATTCATCAACAGAACTAGAGAGCAAAAACAGAACAGCTCTGGCCAGCTCATACAGCATGAAATCCAAATGCTTCAGCTTGGCATTCAAGAGCCTACTTTGGCCTTACTTGAGTGCCCCAACTGTTTTTCCTGCTAAGCCCCTTCAGACACTTCCCGTCCCGGGCCTCTGTCCAGGCAAGGCACTCAGCCAACCTCACTTGGCTGCCACACATCATATGTTTGGTGGCTTAGCCAAATGTCCTCTCCTCCCATTGACACTTTCTCCCATTCGTGACATGCCCCTTCAAAAACCAAACCAAACCAATCAAAGCAGGAAGCAACTTCTCAGAATGCCCTGAGCATTCCACCTGTTATTCCTCCCCCATGGGAGTACTTCTACCTTTCATGCTGGTGTCATGTGCAACCTGTATTGACCACATGTTTTGATGCGTTGCTTCTGGAGCCTTCTTTACTGACCCTTGAGGGACTGGCCCTCCCAAGGCTAGCCAATGCCTACAGAGAGCAAAGGACTACTCTGCCCATCCATCTTTCACATGCAAACTCACCAATCCAGAGCCCACATCCCCAACCACCTTTTATCTTTTACTCTGGGCCATTATCCCCCAGGACTAGGTACCAGACAACAAGGGACAGCCCTTATGCTTCAGAACCTTCTGAAATTATTCAAACTAGCCAATCCTAAACCTGCTTAGCCTGCTTGCCCTTCCTTTCCTATCCTTTCTCACAGAAACCACAATAAAGGCTCTTGTCCATGTTTCCCCCTTGCTCCTGGCTCTTAACCATCCCTGGTGCTTCCCCCTATGGCCTTGCATGGCATAGCACAGCCCCTCCTCTTGGGAACTGTAACAAGCTATCTTTTCAATGGCGGTCATCCCCTGATCTGTTGGCCTCACCATACCTGAACAATATTAAAACCTACTGGGCCAGCCTATTCTGTCTTGATGTGCCCCAGCTTGGCCGGGTGTGTGTACTCAGGAAAGAGAAGTCAAGATGACAGATGGAATGTCCCGCTATCTCCCAGCAGTTCCAACCCAACTTCTCCACCCACCCACCCTTCCATGTCTCCTTTGAATGTTTACTTAGAGATGTCCCAATAAAAGGCCAATGGTCAGACACTGGAGTGCTGAGTGGGAGCGAGCAGGCAGTTAGGACAGGGATGGAAGAAGCAAAAAAGATGAGGGATCCACCTCGTCCTTATGCCCACCAGCCCACCCCACTGCTGGTTTGTTTTGTTGTTTTTTGTTTTTGTTTTTGTTTTTGTGCCAGGAACTAGAAGAAATGAGTGCACAGAAGGCACACAGCACCACCCACCTTACCTCCCTCTCTCTGGCCCAAGACAGTGACAGTCCCCAAAGCTTTGAGCTAAGGTTTCCCTCTGGCTCCTCACCCATCAGATGTGTTCTTTGGCTTCCCTAGGGCAAAGTGATACTAAAGTCTAGTGACCCTTCTCTTGCCCAGAGATGCAGCCAGAGGTCATCCCTGTGACTGCCACTATCAGCCTCCAAACTGGCAGCCTGGCTCCAACAGAGACAGCAGAGAGAGGGGGCCTCAAGTCCCTGTGCTCTGAGAGGGCATGGCCAGTGCAGGTACCCTGCCCTGCTGCTGTGTGGTCACCCTCCTGTTTATGCTCTCAGACGCAGCAATGGCACTGAGGGTTGTGATGGTCCAGGCCCGACTTCCGGTTGCCAGCGTCCTGGCAGACTGCCCTGAACACAGCTCACAGGGCTGTAATCCCTGCAGCTGGCCAGCAATTACTGCCTGCCAGACCTTTTTATTGCTCCAGTTTATGATCTGTATGGGCACAATATTCTTCCTGTCCTTTTCCACCGCTAGGTTACTATTTTTCTTTAAAAGCACATGTAAAGGCTGTATTTTTCTCTGTAATCATAATTTTTATTTCAGTGCCGAAAAAGCCTCAAAGTCACTGAGCTCAAATTTTTCATGCTCTTTAAAAAACAAAAAGTGATGCATGTGCACACAGCAACATCCATGTGAAAATAAAGCCGCAGCTCAGGGAATGCTGTGAATGATGCCATTTAAAATTATAGATTTGAAAAGCTATTTCTGGATTCCAGCAACTCATAAGGAATAGAGGAAACATCTATTTTGGGTTGTTTTATTTCATTCCCACTCAATTTTGAACACGGCTGCTTAAAGCAACATTCATGGAAAGTGACACGGCTATTAATCACCAATGCAGCTACTGCGCGCGCAGCCTCTGGGGGAGGCCATGCTGCCTGCCTTCCCATCTCCCTCTGGTCTCTTCTCCCAAAGGAGGCCAGTGACCTACTAAAAAGATAATTGCTTCACATGTTTCCTGCTCTGCAGCATCATTGCCTCAGTCCACTCTGAATGACATCCAGTCAAATTGGAAGAAGGAGGGGAGATCTGTGGCTGGGCCTCGCCCTTGACCCTGAGACTTCTTGGTAGAAGCTGGTTCACAGGCATCCCTGCTGCCAGAAGGAGGAAGGACAAAACCTTCCTCCTTCACTGTCAAAGTGCTGACCTCTGCAGACAAAAGCTGAGCAAATTCCTGGGCCCAGGCCACACTCCCTGTGGCCACCTTTCCTCATTAATCTCGGCCCCAGACAGGCTTCAAGGGAGCCTGTGAATGCCCCACAGATGGACCACTGCACCCCATTCCCACTGGTCCCCAACAGAGACCCTCCAACCACTCAGAGAGCCCACAGCCCATCAATCCCTGTTTTTCCCCTTCTCTGAGATGCTCCTGGACATAGAAACCCACAGAGAAACTATGTTACAAAGCAGGATTTTTTTTAAATTTTATTGTTTTGTTAATCACCATACATTACATCATTAGTTCTTGATGTAGTGTTCCATGATTCATTGTTTGTGCATAACACGCAGTGCTCCACACAGAATGTGCCCTCTTTGATACCCATCACCAGGCTAACCCATCCCCCCACCCTCCTCCCCTCTAGAACCCTCAGTTTGTTTTTCAGAGTCCATTGTCTCTCATGGTTCGTCTCCCCCTCTGACTTACTCCCCTTCATTCTTCCCCTCCTGCTATCTTCTTCTTTTTTTTTTCTTAACATATATTGCATTATTTGCTTCAGAAGTACAGATCTGTGACTCAACAGTCTTGTTCAATTCACAGCGCTCGCCATAGCACATACCCTCCCCGATGTCTATCACCCAGCCACCCCATCTCTCCCACCCCCCACCACTCCACCAACCCTCAGTTTGTTTCCTGAGATTAAGAATTCCTCATATCAGTGAGGTCATATGATACATGTCTTTCTCTGATTGACTTATTTCACTCAGCATAACACCCTCCAGTTCCATCCACGTCGTTGCAAATGGCAAGATCTCATTCCTTTTGATGGCCGCATAATATTCCATTGTGTATATATACCACCTCTTCTTTATCCATTCATCTGTCGATGGACATCTTGGCTCTTTCCACAGTTTGGCTATTGTGGACATTGCAAAGCAGGATATTTTAATGCCACAGGTTAGACCCAGCAGATTTGGTTCAGCTGTCCAGCCAACATGTAAAAACCTGGTTTCTTATTATCAAGTAATGTCAACAAACACCCTGACACCAAGCCTCCCCACACCCAATCCCAACCAACCCCACCCTGGGGTCAAGCTTGGGATTATGAAAGGGGCCTGGCTGCACATAACTCTTGTTATTTTTTTTTTAAACTGAGCATTTAGTTTGTCCTTGGGTTCTGACAAAGCAATCCTGCATTAAAACATCAGGCTCTTTTTTTTTCTTTCTCGAAGGTTAACCAAATCAAAACTCCAGGAATATAAAGTCCTTCCCCAACAGAAAACCTGTGGGTCTAAAGTCATGGCCTGTGCCAAGCAGGGACTAACATTCGGCTACCCAGACTGCAAATACTGTTCACCTTGTAAATTAGCACTGGAAGAGTAGTGCCAAATGGAGCAGGCTGCAGAACCATAAGGGATTAGGATCAGGCCATTCCTCCCACCAGTGGATGGATGACCCCAGTGGAGACACCAGAAACCTTTCAGATAAGAGACAACACAAGGCAGAGTAAACCTGCAGTGTGGTCCCCATTATTTCCATTGAGTGGGCCACTTCTGGCCAACATTATAATCTTGGATTATAACCATTATACCCTGACCATGAAGGTCCAATAGACAGCCAGGCCTGGGTCACTCTGAATCTGAAGATTGGCCCATTCCAGGTTCTTCCGTGAGGGTTCAATGACACAGACAAGAGTGGCTCTGACCGAACACACAGAAGTTCAAACTCCTTCATAATAAACACCAATGAACCTGGCTGCCTCTCACTGAACTTGTTCTTAACCTCTTCTGGTGCCTCATGCTTGCCATCCTGGGACCAAGTCAACATCACATCACCCCAGGCATCACAGGAGGGGAGGCAGGAGATAGTGGTTAAAACCCAGGCTTTGGATCAGACAAACTTGGTTTGCATACAGACTCTGACACCAGCTATGTTAACCTGAGCAAGTTACACAAACTCGTTGAGCCCATAAAATGAGGCTGACAATGATGGTAAGGACTAAGTGAGATATTGCCCACATGTGTTTAGTACCATGCCTGACACATAGGAGGTCTTCAAGGCTTAGCAGGTGTCATCATCACAGTCACTACCATTATCCCAAGAAGGTAATTACCTTCTCCTCTGCTCATCCTTGTTCTAGAAAAGTCATTTTAATATTTCCCCCAAAAAGCATTCTGTTTCCTTTAACCCAAACAAAGCAACAATGTATTCTGCACCCCTAAAACTGTTGTTAAAAAAAAAAGTTATGGGGTGAAAAGTCTCTTCCACCCAACCCTAAAGATAATGAAATTGCTGACAGTAGAGAAAATAAGCTGCTTACTGGTGTGTTAGAAAAATTGTGTGTGTGGGTATATTTGTGTGTGTGTGTGCTTTGGAAAGCATATGAAGCTTTCTAAAAGCACCTGCCACTTTTATGTACCCAAGAACACCAGCCAATTTTCTTCTTCCTGAATTCCAGGGAAGGAAAACAAGCTGGACAAAATAAAACCAGAGAAGCTGGGGTGGGCAGAGCCTTCCAGCACATCAGGTTGCCATAGAAGCAGCAGGTTCTTTCCAGAGTCAATCAGCCTACCCTACAGAGGAATGTGAATGTTATTCAGATGGTTCCCACACAAGGGAAATTAGTTTACTTTTCAGAATAACAGCCTCAGTAATATCTATGAGTGACATGGTGGTTAATGTTAGTCATCAGAACTGTGATTCCTTGAGATTGTTCTTTAAAAAAAAAATCATATCCTAATGAATGCAAAACAAAATTACAATGGTGGGAGATGTGGAGCCATAAATTATAGCTGAGACTGCCTGGGGTGGGCTAATAATTTCACTGTTGAATTATTTTCATATTTTAAAAAATTATATATAGAGAAAGTTTTCCATCATCAGCACCACTGCAGAGATACTGCAGAAGCCTCCAGCACCTCAGCTATTAGACTGAGGAAGCAAAAGGGCCAACCACTTTGGGAGCCAGCCTCCTCTCCACTATATGGCAGGTGCAGGGTATATGTACATCCTGCCTGCCCCAACAGCCATCCAGAGCCTGCTGTCATCCTGCAGAGAGCAAACCAGGCCACCACGTATGTGCAGTGAAAGCTAAGGATTCTTGTATCTATATTCTGAGGAATATTGTTCTATAGTTTCCTTTTATTATATTGTCTTAGTTTGGTTTTAGGATTGGGATATGACTGGTTTCATAAAATGAATTGGAAAGCGTTTCTTCCTCTTCCATTTTCTAGAAGAGTTGTATAGAATTATTATTCATTCTTCTTTAGATGTTTGGTAGGATTCAATAAAATCATCTGGCTCGGAGATTTTTTTTAGGAGTTTTAAAATTACTAATTCAGTTTCCTAAATAATTATAGGGTTATTCAATTTGTCTTAAATATTGGGTAAAATGTGGCATTTCATGTTTTTTTGAAGCATTGATCCCTTTTATCAGTTTCCACATTTATGTTTACAAAGCTGTTCCTAGTATTCCCTTATTACCCTTTTGATGTTTTCAATGTCTATAGTAATATCCCATTTCATTCCTAATATTAGTAATTTGTGCTTTCTATCTTATTTTTTTGACAGTCTTGCTAGAGGTTTGTTAATTTTATTGATCTTTTCAAAGAACCAGCTCTTTGCTTCATTGATATTCTCTATTTTTCCATCTTCAATTTCATTGATTTCTGCTCTTAACTTTATTATTTCATTCCTTCTTCTTCCTTTCAGTTTATTTTGTTCTTTCTAGGTTAAAAGGAGTGCTTACATATTAATCTGAGGTGGAGCTGAGATATTGATTTGAGACTTTTCTAATGTATGCATTTAGTGCTATAGCTTTCCCTCCCAGAACTGCTTTAGCTGTGTCACACAAATTTTGATATATTGCATTTTCATTTCTATCTGGTTCAGTGTATTTTTAAAAATTGTGCTTGAGAGTTCCTCTTTTTACTACAGTTATTTAGAAGTGTGCTGTTTCGTTTGCAAGTTTTAGACGTCTTTCCTGTTATCTTTCTGTTACAGATTTCTATTTTGAATACACTGTGGTCAGAAAACACACTCTGTATGACTTCAATGTTGAAAAATTTGTTGCAGTTTCTTTTATGGTACATCTTATATGATCTATCTTGGTAATGTTAGGCACTTGAAATGAATATGTACTCTGCTTTTGTTTGGTGAAGTGTTTTATAATGTTGATGTTTATATGTTTATAAATGTCCTATTGGTTGATAGCATTGTTGAGTTTTCTATATCTTTGCTGATGTTCTGTCTAGTTGTCACATGAATTGTTGAAAGAAGGATGTTGAAATCTCCCACTATAATTGTGGATTGGTCTATTTCTCCTTCCAGTTCTATCAGTTTTTACTTCTTGTATTTTTCAGCCTGTTGTGTTTTACATGCACATTTAGGATTGCTATATCTTTGATGAATTGACTCTTTTTATCATTATTAAATGTCCTTCCTTGTCTTTGACAATATTAAATGTCCTTTTATCTTTGATAACTTTCTTTGATCTGAAGTCTACTTTATATGAAATTAATAAAGCCACTCCTGCTTTTCTTTGGTTAATCTTTGCATAATGTATCTTTTTTCATTCTTTCACATTCAATGTGCATATATGATTATATTTGAAGTGAGTTTCTTACAGATGACATAGAGTTTATTCATATTTTAAAATCTACTTTGCCAAGTTCTGTTTTTTAGACTTACTTAAACCATTTACATTTAATGTAATTATTAATGTATTAAGGCTTAAGTCTGACTTTTTGTTGTTTTGTTCCCTCTGTTTTTCATTTCTGTTTTATTTTTCTTATTTTTCTTTAGATTACTTAAACATTTTTTATTTTTTTTATTTTTTTTAAGATTTTATTTATTTATTCATGAGAGACAGACAGAGAGAGAGTGAGAGAGAGAGGCTGAGGGAGAAGCAGGCTCCCAAGGAGCAGGGAGCCTGATGCAGTACTCGATCCCAGGACCCTGGGATCATGACCTGAGCCGAAGGCAGACACTTAACCATCTGAGCCACCCAGGCGCCCTACTTAAACATTTTTTAAAAATCATTCTTGAGTTATCTATCTGTACAGTTGTTGTTTTTGTTTCCTGATTGGGTAATTTCCATTGCTTTATCTTCCAGTTCACCAATTCTTTGCCCCTTCCCTTCTGCTGTTAAGACCAACAGCTGGGTTTTTTACTTAGGTTATTATATTTTTCTGTTCTAAAATTTCCACTTGGTTCTTCTTTATATCTTTTATTTCTTTGCTTAGACTATTTCTTTGTCAAGACTTTCTTTTTTTCCATATTTCAAGTGTGCTTGTAATTGCTGTTTGAAGCATTTTTATGATGGCTTCTTTAAAACATTTTTCAGATTATTCTAACACCTTTGTCTTCTCAGTGTTGTCACCTATTTATTACCTTTTGTCATTCAGTTTGAGATCTTCATGATTCTTGGTATGACAAGCAATTTTTTAATGGAAGGTACATTACACTTTCATGTTATATTGCAAGACTCTGGGTCTTACTTAAACCTTCCGAATTTCTCTGACACTACTGTGGCAGGAAAGACTCATTATTTACAAGTGGAGGTAGAAGTCTAGATTCCCCAGATGGCCTCCACTGACACCCAAGTGATGGGGTGAGCTCTTCTTGTTGTATAGGGGTGGGAGTTCTAGCTTCCCATGTAGTCTCCACTGACATGGCTATGGGTGGGGTGCCATTATTGGTAAGTAGTAGTGAAAGTTCTAACTTTCTACTCAGGCTCCTCTAACATCACTACAGCAAGAGGTGGAAAGAGGGTAAAGGTAGATGTCCAGGCTCTCCACATGGTCTCTATTGACAACACAGGGATGGCACCTGTTTCCTTCCTTTGAAATTCCCAGCTCCCTGCTGGCCTTCTCTGATACACCATGGTGGCAGAGTTGGTGCAACTCTAGGCCCCCCACTTAGCCCTTTTGGCATGTGTGGGGTGGGACCACAGTTCTTTCAGCGATGTTTGACAAGTAGAACCGTATTGTCTAAAAGTTTTAGCTTGTTAAATGTCCTTTTTTGGTCCTTTGGCTAAAGAACACAGACTTAGCTGGGCCTTTTATTTTTCTTTTGTTTGTTTGTTCTCATTGGTGTTACTGGGTTTTCAGCTTTCTCAGCATGCAGTCTGGGATATACGAGGCAAAAAAGAACAAGGGAACTCCCCACGGTGTCATTTCTCAGGTCTCAAGATCCTAGTTGGTCTGCTTTCTTGTCTCCACCTTTCCAGGTCTGTGTATGTTTGTTTTATATATAATGTCCAGGCTTTTCAGTTGTCCTTAGTGGGAAGATTAGAGAAAAGTACATCTACTCTATCTACCAAGAAATGTAAAGTCCTATTGTAAGTTTCTAAACATGACATATTTAGATTTGAAATTCAGTTAAAAGTATAGTAATTGACTGGTAACACTAGATTTATTTAGCTTCCATATACATAAAAAAGAAAGAAACAGAGAGTGAAAGAAGATCATCATAGATGTTAATATATAAATGTCATGTTTCCTCCAATAAAAAATCTCTCAAAGATGTACTGCTAATTTGATAATAATCTATCTATAAATAAGGAAATACTACATGGTTAATGTGTGTTAAAGTGCAGATATATTAATATCATAAAAAAAATAAAATGGACACTGACAGCAGAGGAATGCGGCTCCTGCTCGGGGACAGTCTACGCACTGAAAGAAGAGGCGGCTAGCAAGCCCTGGCGGGAATTAGGAGAAGACGTGTGGGAGTGATCGCAGGAGTGCTGAAACGGGTGTGCAAAATATAAGGCTGGACAAGGAGAGCATTTGTGGGCGTAGGAGGCCCCTCCTGTGACTCAGCATCAACACCTGCAGCCACCCTACTATGTCACTGGGATAGCTCCTTGCAGCTTGCGTATGATGATGGCCTACAATAAACCAGGCGGGGACGCCGAAGCTGCTTGGCATAATATTAAGGAGGACATGAGAAGATTCACAGAGGTTCAAAGTTGTACAGAGGTCGGCAGCAAGGCTGATCCATTGGGGCACCTAGAAGTGAAAGCAGGAGAGAAGAACACAGAAAGACAAGGGGTATTTAACTCACGTATCTACCACCTGCTTAACCTGCCTGGCCTGCCATCCCCCTTGCTTCTTCCCTCACTCCTCTTTCCTGCCGAAGCTTCCTCTTGTGGCTAGTCCTCAGTCCGCTGCATGGCATCTGCCCTTCACCAGTCTTCAGAAGTTTTCTCAGATTCCTGGAAGTTGCTGGATGCTGCTTCCATTTCCAGTATGAAAAATGGCCTCATCTATGCTTGTGACACATGCAACACTGTCCACCAAGGTTTGGCCCTCCTGACAATGTCCAGAGATGGGAGACCCAGTGACTTAAGGAGTTTTAATGAGTTTTAGGTTAATAGAACATGGCCAGAATCCTTTCCATGCTAGCATTTTAAAATCTCTGTACTTGTGAAAGCGTCAAGTCCATTACATGGACAATGCTTGGCAACGTCAGAATAACAGTGCAGTTCTAATCTTTTAAAGGTAAAAACTCCAGCCTCTGGAAAACTGCTGTAATGTGATGAAAACAAAACAACATAACACACTGGGTTCAAGTTCATACTCTGAGTGACCTTGTACAAGGCACTTCCCTTTCAGTTTCCTTGTCTAGCATTAGAACTAACAGAACTTACTCCACACTACTTTTGTGGCTATTTAGTGAGATTATGTAAAAATTATATAACTTACTCTTGGTAAATTGTTGCATATATATAAGGATGAGTACATGGGAGTTTTGGCATACAAAAAATAACATACTATGCCTTGAGTAAAATAATGAAGAATAGAATCATATCTTAAAAGTGATCTATTTTAAATGACCATCCATATTTAATATAGCATGCCTCCACATGGGCATGTAAACTCAAAACACGTGCATACAGCTCCGTGTCACCTAGATGACTTTAAAGGGAAACAATGTCAACTCCTTTTTTACTTTAAGAAAGCAAAAAATGAACAAGTCTCCAAAAGAAGAGTGAAATACGTGGTTGGTTTCTGAATAGGGAGAAGCAAACTCATCACAACTTACATGACTTGTCCTTGCAGCCAGCCAACTTCTAAGAGCCACTGTCCCGTATACCCCACCCTGGGGGCTCCAAGCAGTGAGACGAACACAAAGGGCAGAGAGCACCAACTGTCACCACAGACCTCACTTTTTTCCTTCATGGTCTCCAGAGAGCACCTCATAAAACATTTCCTACTACAGAATGTCAAGCCCTGGGCTCCAGGGAAAAGAGGAGACACTGCATTTCTTGTAAGTCCGTGTCCCGTGTAAGATAGTTTCCACTTCTTCACCCAAGCAAATTGTTACAGCTGAAAATGTTTCAAGCACAGGCTTTTACCTAATCTGTGTATTGGGGGTGGAGAGCAATGGTGCCAACTAAAAGAACCTATTATTGGGTATACATCAATATTCCTGATAGAAAATAAATTTCAGCTTTTACTATACTAAAAAAATAAATAAAAAATAAAATGAACAGGTATGTGTGCTGCAATCAAGGGATATCTCCAACACATATTAATATATTTGATTAGTAATATATATGGAGAGTTCTATATCCTGATTTCCTGTTTACTTAATATTTCACTGTATGCCACTTTTCATCTTATTAAATATCCTTGAAGTCACAATCTTTTTTTAAATTTTTTAAAAAGATTTTATTTATTTATTTGACACAGAGAGAGCCAGAGAGCAAGCACAAGCAGAGGGAATGGCAGGCAGGGAAGAAGCAGGCTCCCTGCTGAGCAAGGAGCCCGATGTGGGACTTGATCCCAGGACCCTGGGATCATGACCTGAGCCGAAGGCAGCCGCTTAACCAACTGAGTCACCCAGGCACCCCTTGAAGTCACTATCTTAATGATTATTTCCTTAGGTCAACCTTCTAAAAAAAATAGTACTGGATTGAAAAATGTGAACCTTTTTTAAAGTTCCTGTAACATATCACCAACTCATTTTCCAGAAGGCTTGTACCAATTATTATTCCTTCTCCCAGTGTATAAACTTGCCCATCTTATACATTTCTTCCAGATCTGGGTATTGTCCTTTCAAAGTCTTTGCTAATTTAACAAAGTAAAAAAAATTATCTCATTTTAACTTGCCTTTCTTCTTTTTTTAAATTTTTTATTGTTATGTTAATCACCATACATTACATCATTAGTTCTTGATGTAACTTGCCTTTCTTTGATTACTAATGATTTAATTAGTTTGTTTACATATTTATTGGCTGTAGTTAGGTCTTCTTCAAATAGTTATAGATGATGTACCCATTTATATACTTTGATATTAGTATTTTTCTTATTTATTTATAGAGGCTTTTTATATATTAAAGAAATTAAACCACTGTCCCTCGTATTTATTTAGCTATTTTTCTACTGTGTCATGTTTTTAACTCTGCTTCTGAAACATGTACATCTCTAAATTTTTATATAATCAACTTAGCACTTTTGCTTTGTTTTTTGTTGTTGTTGTTTTTCTATTTGGAAGGTTTTTTTAAACTACACAAATGAATGAGTCACCTTTTCCCTTCATCTATGCTATTTTGTGGTTTATTTCAACATTAGAAATAATCAGAGGTGAGAGATGTAGGTCTACCCCAGTGGGATACAGGAATAAATCTACCAACATAGTTAACTGTAGCAAGTGCCACTAGGTTGACCCAAGAAGGATCTATGAAGGTGAACTAACTCTTGTTCATATATGCTTAAAATAGCCATTTCCTGGTCCCAGACAATTCCCTTGATCTTCCTTCTTCCAACTGACTTGGCAGACAAGTCCTTGCTTTAACCTCTCTCCCACTTCATTCTCTAATCTGCCAGGAAATTAATGTGAGGCCTGAGCCTCTCTAAACACAGTGTTTTCTAGGCATCCTTTTTCATCTTTGATTCTAAAATTGAAATAATAAGTAAAAACAAACTTTGCTTTTCTGTTGGCAACAAAATATGTGCCTTCAAGGAATAGTTATTTAAGAGCAAAAAATCTCTTTGAGTGGGTCTATATTATAATAACCACCACCATCACCCCCAGCAAAACCTAAATAGTTCATCCTCCATCTAACAATTTCTATCTGCCCAGTTCCTGGGCCTCATTTATGTCCAGAATCTAGATGTTAGGTGTAGGATGAATACATGGGTCATCAAGGCCTAGAACATAGCAATGAAAAGTCCTCTCAGCTGGTGTTTTCCAAAGAACCTACCATTGGTTTGCTGCCTTTAGCCACAGATAGATCTGTGTGACACCAATTACATCTGCAGGTTCCCAAGACTTCATTTCAGGACACTCTTTCTTTACCACCCAGGTTTCTCTACCACACTTTGCCCAGAAATGTCTGTCTAATCTGTTACTTGGCTCCAATCCTCTCCTGGACATTCCCAAAGGGCAGTGCCGTCATCCAGGTCATGACAAGCTTATCTCATTTCTTTGTACTGATATATCCTTGCACATAATTGAAATTAAAAAGAAGATAACCTGACAGTTGTTTTCTTTACAAAAAACATTTCCAAAATTAACAATTTATTATGGCTGTGACAAAAATAATTCATCTGCTTTGCAGGGAAACTGCCTGGAAATAAGCTTTCACAAGGTCATTTGAGTTTTTATGTATGATCTTAAGATACTGGAAATTATCCAAATCATGGGATGCCAAAGAATGCAATACAAGGTGATGGCTGGGGTGAATGTATTTCAAAGAGGTTCAGGGAGGCTAGTGGAGGCTGGAGAACAGAGATCCTGCCAGAAGTCAAGAGGTCAGGGTTCTTGTACCACTTCTTTCAGGACTGAACCTGAGATAACAGCAGACTTCTAAACTTTGCTCAAAAAGGAAACCCAGTTTTCATCCCTAGCTGGACTCCACTACTTTTGCTGACCTGCATATAATGGTACTGATATACAAACGCTTTTCATTTAGTTCATAAAAATCATTTTTTTATTCATTTTAAAGATTTTATTTATTTATTTATTTGACAGAGAGATAGAGCCAGAGAGCACAAGTGGGGGGAATGGCAGAGGGAGAGGGAGAAACAGACTCCCTGTTGAGTAGGGAGCCCCTTGTGGGGCTCCATCCCAGGACCCTGGGATCATGACCTGAGCCGAAGGCAGACACTTAACCATCTGAGCCACCCAGGCATCCCTGTAAAAATCATTTCCAAAACAACATTTAAAGTCTCTGGAAATTATCCGAAGGGTATTAAGCATATGGAGAAACATCTATTCAAGAATATCTAAACTTAAATCTCTTGTGAGCCACAACCCACTCACATACACCTCATCCCCCACCCCCTAATAGCTCAATGTGATGGAAGCTGTACTCTGGGCAGGAGCAGCCAAGAAGATGGGAAACTCTCTCCCCCTAGCTTGCAGTACAGTTATGACTTCATGCAGACCAGTGGCATCTCTTATTCCCTTCACCCCTTTACCTCCAGCTTCATATTACAGAAGCTCTACTCCAGACAGGTACAGCCAAGAAGACTGGGGTTCCCTTCGCCCACTCAGCCCCCATTCACAGGGCAGAAGCTCTACTCCAGACACAGCTGGTCAAGAATACTGGATCCTAAACACCCTTGTCCCAGCTACTTCTAGAGTGGAGGTCTCATGCCAAGAACGATAAACTGAGAAAATGAGGGGCTACCACCTTTGTCCAGAGTCCAGAGTCCTGCTTGCAGGGGTGTCACTTTGGGGAAAGCAAGTCATTGTCTCACCCCGAGCTCTGATGCAGTCAGTGGTACAGAGCTTCTGACCAGAAAGAGAAGCAGGTCATAAGAACAGAGAACTCTGCAGCTCTGCCTGAGGAGTCTAACTTTATTTGGAACAAAGCATGGAGAAGATCATGCCTATGAGTGTTATTTAAAATAATGGAGATCTTGGAGGTGAGAAATTAAGAGTTGCTATTAGTTCTATAATTCTTTTAGCAACAAACTAAAAGATGATAAGCTCGGCAAGACGGTAGATCAGCCAGAAAGTTAACAGAAAGAATCAGGGAAAAGGATAGCTAAGAAGGATCCTCTGTGGTTAGTGCAGCTTCAAAGACTGGTAACACTCTGTCTCACTTTATCCTTCTGTGATATAAAATATGTCCCAGGGCATTCTTGAAAGCGATATAGCAATCAGCTAGTGATTAACTGGGGCTAATAACTGGTATGATATCTATAAAGACAGATCATCCAAAATCTTATGGGGGAGATGATGAAAGGAAACAGTTAAATAGAGCTCAGCTAAAGCCCCAGTCATCCAAGGCATTCAGGGAGACAGTCACATGCTCAAGGCTGCACCCTCTCGGAAGTGACATCAGAGACCACACACTGCAGGAGAATAGATTTCACTAAAATAGTCCAGCCAAGTCACTAAACAAATGAATAAACAAACAACAACAAACCCTAGGAGGGGGGATCAATATTCAGAGTTGCTACAATATTTATGTAATATATCAGTTTTCAAAAAAAATTACAAAACATGCAAAGAAACAAGTAAGTGTGATTCATACACAGGAAAGAAGCAGGCAATAAAAATTGCCTTTGAGGCAACCAGATATTGAATTTAGTAAACAAAGAATTCAAAGCAGTTGTTATAAGTATGTTAAAAAAAAAAACTAAGGGAAATAATGTTTAAAAAGTCAAAGAGAAGTATGATGAGAATGTTTAATCAAACAGAGAATATCAGTAAAAAAGAAACAAATGGAAATTCTGTAGTTGAAAAATAAATAATTGAAATGAAAGTGTTCACCAGAGAAGCTCAACAGTGGAAGAAAGAATCAGTAAGTTTGAATATAAATCAGTAGAGATTATGCAATCAGAAAAACAGAGAAAAGAATGAAGAAAAGTAAACAGAGCACGGAATAATGAGAGAAGCCATTAAGTATACCAGCATACACATAATAGGAGTACCAAAAGGAAAGGAAGGAGGAAGGAGCAGAAAAAATATTTGAAGAAATAATGGCAAAAAACTTAACCAAATCTGATAAAAAAGATAATCTGTACATCCAAGAAGCTCAATGAATTTAGGTAGGATAGATCAAAGAGATCCACACCCAGACACATAGTAAACATTTTGAAACCAAAGATGAAGAAAAATCTTAACAAAGCAGGAGAAAAAATGCCTCATCACCTACAAGGGACTACCACTGAGATTAACAGCTGACCTTTCATCAGAAACAGGGGAGGCCCAGAGGCAGTTTATAGTGCTAGGAAAAAAAAAAATCAAAATAGACTCTCATATTCCGCAAAACTATCTTTCAGAAATTAAAGGGAAATACAGACATTCCCAAATAAGCAAAAGCTTAGAATCAATTGTTAGCAGACTCACCTTACAAAAAATACTAAAGGAAGTTCTCCAGTGTGAAAGCAAGTTCCACCAGAAAGTAATTTAAATCCACATACCAAAAAACAAGGAGGTCCAGTAAAGGTAATTATGTAGGCAACTATATATTCAATTGAATATTTCTTCTCCTTTCATCATTGAACTGATTTTGAAAATCATTTGAATATGAACAAACAAACAAAAAGCAGAACTCAGACCTGTAAATACAGAGGACAAACCAATAGTTGCCAGAAGGAAGGTGAGTTAAGGGGAGATAGGCAAAATGGGTTAAGGGGAGTAGGAAATAGAGGTTTCCAGTTATGGAATGAATAAGTCATAGGAATAAAGGCTACAGCATAGGGAATATAGTCGATAATATCGTAATAGCGTTGTGTGGTGACAGATTGTAGATACACTTGTGGTGAGCATAGCAAAATGTTATAATAGAGATGTTGAATCACAGTGTTGTACACCTGAAACTAATGTCACATTATATATCAATTATACTCAAATAAAAAATAAATTTTAAAAATCGAAATATGAATAAAAAAATAAAGCCTGAACCCTGAACAAAAACTAAGTACAAAAAAAATTTTTTAATAGAACATTAAGAATATAATTGTAATATGAGGCCTATAACATATAGAAATGTAATATATTTGACAATAACTGCACAAAAATGTAGGTGGGAACAAAGTTGTATCGGAGTAAAGAAATGACACCAACAAGGACTTAAAATCCACATTAATGGTAATTAAGAAGGTTAATATAACAAACTCTACAAATGTATACTTGCTCTCATTCCTTCCCTTACTTCAATAAAAGAAATAAAATAATATAAAATAACTGTAACAATGTATTGTTGAGTTTGTAACATCTATAGATGTAACATATATAAGAATAGAACAAAAAGGGAAGAAAGAAATAGAGCTATATAGAATAAAGTTTCTATATCTCACTGGAAGTAAGTTAGTATAAGTCAAAAGTAGATTCCAGTAAGTTAACATGTACATCATAAGCTCTAGAACAACCACTAAGAAAATAACACAAAAAATATACTATTAAAAATAATTGAAGGCTTCAAAGTGTTACACTAAAATATGTCCACTTAATGCAAAAGAAGGCAGTAAGAGAGGAACAGAATAAAACATAGAAAACAAAAAGCAAATGGCAAATGTAAATCCAACTTCATCAATAACATTAAATTTAAATGGATTAAGCATCCAATAGAAAGGCAGAAATTATCATACTAGATTTTAAAAAAACAAGAGTTAACAATATACTCTCTATAAGAGACACTTTAGATTCAAAGACAAAGTTGTTTTTTTGCTTTTTGGGTTTTTTTGTTTGTTGGTTTTGTTTTTTGTTTTTTGCAAATGACATATCAGATAAAGGGCTAGTATCCAAGATCTATAAAGAACTTATCCAACTCAACAATCAAAAAAAAATAAGCCAGTCAAGAAATGGGAAGAAGACATGAACAGACATTTCTCCAAAGAAGACATACAAATGTCCAACAGAAACAGGAAAAAATGCTCAACATTACTCAGCATCAGGGAAATACAAATCAAAACCACAATGATATTACTCAGCCATCAGAAAGGATGAATACCCACCATTTGCATCAACATGGATGGAACTGGAGGGGATTATGCTAAGTGAGTCAAGCAGAGAAAGATAATTATCATATAGTTTCACTCATATGTGGAACATAAGGAATAGTGCAGAGGACAACAGGGGAAGGGAGGGAAAACTGAACAGGAAGAGATCAGAGAGGGAGACAAACCATGAGAGACTCTGGACTCCAGGAAACAAACTGAGGGTTACAGAGGGGAGTGGGGTTGGAGGATGCAGTAACCAGGTGATGGGTATTAAGGAGGGCACGTGTTGTGATGAGCACTGGGTGTTATATGCAACTGATGAATCGTTGAACACTACATCAAAAACTAATGATGTACTATATGCTGGCTAACTGAACATAATAAAAAAAATAAATTAATAAAAAAAAACACAGTGAGATACCACCTCACACCAGTCAGAAGGGCTAAAATTAACAAGTCAGTAAACAACAAATGTTGGCAAGGATGTGGAGATAGGGGAACCCTCTTACGCTCTTGGTGGGAATGCAAGCTGGTACAGCCACTCTGAAAAACAGTATGGAGGTTCCTCAAGAAGTTAAAAACAGAGCTACCCTTTGACCCAGCAATTGCACTACTAGGTATTTACCCCAAAGATACAAATGTAATGATACAAAGGGGCACCTGCACCCCAATGTTTATAGCAGCAATGTCCACAATAGCCAAACTATGGAAAGAGCCCAGATGTCCACTGACAGATGAATGGATAAAGAAGATGTGGTATATATATATACAGTGGAATATTACTCAGCCATCAGAAAGAATGAATACTTAAACATTTACATTGACATGGATGGAACTGGAGAGTATTATGCTGAGTGAAATAAGTCGATCAGAGAAAGACAATTATCATATGGTTTCACTCATATGTGGAATATAAGAAACAGTGCAGAGGATCATAGGGGAAGGGACGGGAAACTGAATGGGAAGAAATCAGAGAGGGAAACAAACCATGAGAGACTCTTTAACTCTAGGAAACAAACAGAGGGTTGCTGGAGGGGAGGTAGGTGGGGGATGAGGTAATTGGCTGATGGGCATTAAAGAGGGCACGTGATGTGATGAGCCCTGGGTGTTATATGCAACTGATGAATTACTGAACTTTACATCTGAAACTAATGATATACTAATATGTCAGCTAATTGAATTTAAATAAAAAAAAAAACAAAGACAAATAAGTTTGAAGTAAAAAAACAGAAAAAGATATACCATGCAAGCAGCAACCATAAGAGCTGAAGTGCATATACTAATATCAGAAAATAGACTTAAAAACAAAAATGTTACTAGGGACAAAGAGGAACATTTTATAATTGTCCTTTAGGTATCCAGATTGGAAAGGAAGATGTCAAACGACCTCTGTTTGCAGATGTTATTATTTTCTATCTAGAAAATCCTAAGGAATCTAATAAACTCAGCAATCTTGCAGGATACAAGATTAATATACAAAAATTAATTCTATTTCTATACACTAACAATGAATAATCCAAAATGAAATTTAAAAAACAACTGCACTTATAGTAGCATCAAAGAGAATAAAATACTTAGGAAAAAATTTAACAAAAGAAGTGTAAGACTCATACAGTGAAAACTACAAAATATTATGGAAAGAAATTAAAGAACCAAATAAATGAAAAGACATTCCATGTTCATGGGTTGGAATATTTAATATCATTAAGGTAGCAATACTCCTCAAACTGATCTACATATTCAGTGAAATGCCCATCATAATCCAAGCTAACTTCCCGCCCACCCCCCCAGAAATTGACATTATGCTTCTAAAATTCACATGGAAATAGAAGGGACCCATAGGAGCCAAAACAATGCTGAAAAAGAAGAATAATGTTGTGGGACTCACATTTCCCATATGAAAACTACTGCATAGTTACAGTAATCGAGACAGTAGGGTACTGGCAAAGGATAGACATATAGATCAATTGAATAGAATTGAGAGTCAATAAAAACTTGTTTAAAGTTAAAAAAAGAATTGAGAGCCAAAAAATAAATCCTTACATTTGTGTCCATTGAGTTTTTGACAAGCATGCCAAGACAAATCAGCAGTAAAAGAATGGTCTTTCAACAAATAGTATTGGGACAACTGGATACCCACATGCAAAAGAATGGAGTTGGAGTCCTACTGGACACCATACACAAAAATCAATTCAAAATGAATCATAGACTTAAACCTAAAAGCTAGAATGATAACACTCTTAGAAGAAAGCACAGAAGTGACTCTTTATGATCTTGGTTAAGACAACAGTCTCTTAGATATGATACTAAAAGCAAAAGCAACAAAAGAAAATACAGATAAGCTGGACTTCATCAAAAAACTTTGTGCTTCAAAGGATAGCATCAAGAAAGTGAAAAGACAACCTACAGAATGGGAGAAAATATTTTCAAATCATATATCTGATACAGGAATTTATCCGGCATCCATAAAGAACTCTTGAAACTCACTAGTAAAAATATCAGTAATGCTATTTTTAAAATCAGTAAAGGATCTGTATAGACATTTCCCCAAATAAGATACACAAATGCCCAATAATCACTTAGAAAACAGATTAATATCATTAGTCATTAGAGAAACAAATCAAAAACCCTGATCAGATACCACTTCATACCCACTAATGGCTATAATGAAAAAGACAGATGATAACAAGTGTTGACGAGGATGTGGAGAAGTTGGAACTCTCATACGCTGCTGGTAAGAATGTACAATTGTGTAGTCACTTTGGGAAATAGTCTGACAGTCCCTCAAAATGTTAAACCTATAGTTACCATATGATCCAGTTATTCCACTCCTGGGTAGAGAAATGAAAACATAAATCCACACAAAAATTTGTGTGTGACTGTTGATAGAAGCATTATTCACAATAGCCAAGAAGCAGAAGCAGCTCAATGTCCATCAGAATTGATGAATGGATAAATAAAATATTGTATATCCACACAAGGGAATATTATTTGGAATATAAAAAGGAATGAAGTTCTGATATGTACTGTGACACATATAAATCTGAAAAACATTATGCCAGGGAAATGACATCATTCACAAAAAAACATATATTGTATTATTTCATTAGTATGAATGGCCAGAATAGGCAAATATGTAAGAGACAGAAAGTAGACTAGTTCTCCCCTAAGGTTGAGAGTAAGAGTAACTGGAAATGACTGCTAATGGGCACAGGGTTTCTTTTGACAAAAATTTTGTAAAATTAGATTGCAGTGATAGATGCACAACTCTGTGAATTGAATTGTATACTTTAAATGGGCAACCCCATTTAAAATTTTATTTTTTTATTGGTCAGAGAGAGAGAGAGAACACAAGCAGAAGGAGTGGCAGGCAGAGGGAGAAGCAGGCTCCCCGCTGAGCAAGGAACCCCATGTGGAACTCGATCCCAGAACCCTGGGATCATGACCTGGGCCAAAGGCAGACGCTTAACTGACTGAGCCCCCCAGGTGTCCCGAGGGCAACCCCATTTAAAAATGACTGAATTCTATACTTTAAATGGGCAAATTTTATATGTGAATTGTATCTCAATAAAGCTGTTTTATGGGGTGCTGCACTGGCTCAGTTGCAAGAGCATATTCTCTGGATCTTGGGGTCATGAGTTCAGGCCCCACATTGGGTGTAGAGATTACTAAAAAGATAATAATAATTAATAAAAATATAAAATAAAATAAAGCTGTTTAAAAAAATAACAGGGGGTCCTGGGTGGTGCAGTGGGTTAAGTGTCCGACTCTTGGTTCTGGCTCAGGTCGTGATCTCGGGGTCATGAGATTGAGTCCCGCAACGGACTCCATGCTCAGGACAGAGTCTGCTTGAAATTCTCTCTCCCTCTCCCGGCTCACTTGTGCTCTCTCTCTCTCTCTCTCTAAAATAAATAAATACATCTTAAAAAAAAAAAAAGCAGTTGGAGCAGTTATTTTTACTTCATCATGAGCTCTTAATTTCCAATCCTACACAATCAGAAGCTTGCTGCTACTGACAAGGCACCGTCTGCATCTCATCAGACACATAAAGACGCCCGTGAGGCAGTTTACACAGCCATGTGGTAATGCACAAAGTACTTGGAGATCCTATAGAATTGAGCGCAAAAGAGCCTTTCAAATGTTCCCAGGTGCTCATTTTGATGATAAAATAGAAGGCTTCTGAAAGGTAAGACAAAACCCACTCCAGGAACACTCCACGCAGAAGGTACTCTAAATTTAGCTGTCATATTAAGCTAATTTGTTGAACAAAAGCTACTGGGCTGGCGTCTTTGGCTTTTACTGCAATTCTCTTTAGACAGACAGGTTTGGTCTCCTAACTATGAATTTCCTTTTGCTCGTACATTATTCATAAGTTTTAAATGGCACCTTCTGTCACAGTTTTCCCCCAGACACTGAAAACTTCCTTCAAGTTCTATTATAATTTGAATCTGCAATTTCCTTCTCATAAGCAAACCACTAAAATAACTGAAGTTGCAATGAGATCGTTCCTCTTCCTCCCTGTCCTGCTGATGCAGACGTGTCTTTGGCTAATCAGCAGCCCAGGTAATGGGGATGTAGAAGGATGTAAGGCAGGCACAAGGACCACTTCTAGCACTGTGGTCAGGAGTGAGGATCTTGACCCCGTTAGTCTGTGGTCTCCTGAATTTCTCTCTGGGGCTAGGAAGGGAGGCAGTGGAGAAGATTCTGGTTATTATTGGATTGTTACGTGTAAGCACACTGGGGATAAAGGAAGGAAATGAGAATTTACAGAGCAAGGGCTCTTAACTGCTGCATGTGCATTCACATGGGTTACAGCAGTTAATCCAGGGAGGTATTCGTAAACCCAAATTTCTAGAACCAAATCCCAGCAAAGCTGGGAAGTAAATGTCTGAGACTTTATTGACTAAATAAGGACAGAGACAAAACAGATGCAGCCTAATTATTATAAGTACACTCGATATTTATCAGCAGGTAAAGTCTTTGGGGAATAATTTTAAGTATTCATTCAGATTATTCAAATAGTTGTCTTTCTCTTCAAATGAATGTTGGGAATTTTGTGTGCCTACAAGGAGAGTATTATAGACAGATGCAAGTGAGCAAAACTTCCAATTATGAAAAAGAGAAAAAGAGGAACCTTGGATATCATCCAACAGGAGAATGGTGAACTTTTTGCCCAAACTAGAACGGCAACACATACTTTTAAAGTAGGAATAAATTAACTCCCCATGTTGGAATACCAAAAACTGCCCCTGGTAATTGGCCAACACCGAGCAGCCATGTGTCATGGCACCCACTCAGAGGATCTGCGGGAGGTGGCTACAAGGCTGGGGGCCAGGGCTGGGTTTTTGCTCTCCATTCTCATTGAAAGGTGGGGAAATGATCAAAGGATGCAGAGCAACTGAGTCAGTGCCTTGCCCTTTCTATCAGTGGTCTGGTCCTGTACAAAAGCATTTTGATGCATTTTGTACAAGAGGCCAAATTTCCAGTCCTCACCACAAGATATGAAAATTCAGAACATGCTAACATATTCAACAATTTCACTTTCAGATCAAGGTTCACCCTTTCCAGATCATCTTTAATATGGGGAGGCAAGCCATCTCCCTGGAGAAGCATACACAGTAGGACCTGTTCACCCCATGCCAGCATTTCCTAAACTGCATGCTGCAGACCTCTCGCAAAACAGCAATATTCTCAGGACCGTGGTCAGGAAACCCTGAAAAAAGTTTTGCGGTAGTGCAATGGCAAGCCTGAATGAATATATCCTGGGAAAAGCCAGCACAGTGACTGGCAGATTTCGTGAGCGAGTAAAAGAAATGTTAACCAAAAACCAGTTTTCAGGAAACAGGCCTGGCCTGCAGTAGGGGCTCAATAAAAAAACAGCTGAACGCCAAAGAGCAGTTCTGAGAGCTGAGTCTGGGCCCAGAAAAAATGCTTTCTGGGACAGAAATCTGAAATAACAATGCATTCAGTTCTTCTGCATGCAAGGATAAATCCAGTTGAGTGCCGAAACGTGGTGTGCAGAAGCATCTTGGGGGGACGTTCAGGCTGGTGGAGGAAGAACACTGTGATACACAGGTAATGGCCACACCTGCTCAATACTGCCAACCAATTGTTAAAAATACTAAACTAGAGTTTAATATTAAAGTAATATATGCACACGGCTTAAAAATTGGTATAAAAAAGGCTTCCTCCTTCTCCATCCCTGCCCATACCTTATAAATAACTACTAGTGACAACCTCTGATATATCTGATCAGATTGTGTGTGTGTGTGTGTGTGTGTGTGTGTGTGTGTGTCCATCCATCCTTTTCTTTTCACAAATAGGCTCATATAGTACCTCCTATTCTGTACCTTGCTTTCTTCACTTAATAATGTATCTGTGAGTTCTGTTCGTATCGGTGCCTATTACCATGCCACCTCATCCTTCATTCTTTGTAACAATCACATGGTATTTCATTACATGGATTAACACTTTTTACTTATCAATCTCCCCTGATAGATATTTAGGTGTTTACAGTATGTTTCTAAGATAAGCAATGTTAACCCTTAATATATATTTTTGCTCTTCTACAAAGGATATGGAACCTTTAAGTACATTTCTAGAGGAGAAATTTCTGCTACAGAAATTAACATTCAACTCCCCAAGAGAGTCCTAGGGCATATTTAACAGCACATTAAGCTCTAAGAATGGCTCCGAGAAGTACTGCAGTAAGGAAACCTGCTTACCCGAGAATTTTCTTAAGTTACTTGAGCATCGAAACCAATTCTGCAGAGCACATTTTTAGCATTATGGGACACACCTTTTGGAAATGCCAGGTTGAATGGTGCCTAAGGCCACTTTTATCTCAATCACATATGTACAGCCAGCGGGACTCAAAGGGGTTGCCTTGAACAAGGCCTTGCATTTTTGGCAGGTGCAGACATAGATTGTCAACCTGCTTAAAAGTGGTCCCAGACCGTGAGTGATCTACATCATTCCCTCAGAAGAACCAACATTGTGCAATTCTCCCACCCTTTCTTGAATGCAGGGGAGGATACAGAGCAGAAGGCTTCAGTGGGTGAGGTAGCATCTGAGAGTTTGGACACTAAACGAATATTACTGAAGTTGAAAGTTTTTATAGCAAGATTCATGGGTATCTTGACCTGTTCAAGACCACATCAGGATGCTGATAAGGATAAGGCAGGCCAGAGTTGGTGTGTGACCTCCTTCCTCTATCTGAAAGAACACCACCAAGCTCCAACTATAAAAAGTGAGGACAGAGCAGGGGTCCTGCAGAGGTGGGAAGTGCTCTTCCTAAAGAAATAAAAATGCAGAGGTCCATGGGCAGAGAAACTTTTTGACTGAATTGAGATGCAAAACTTTTATGCACATCTTTCCATCTTTTGCCTCACTGGAGAAAAGAAGTACATTTACCATTTCATTATTTCATTTACTCCACCAGTAAGTTTTTATTGAGAAGCTTCTGCCAGTTACTTCCTGGAGCTGAGGATAAAGCACTAAGCAACCGTCTCTGCCCTCAAGAAGCTTACTGTCCGTGGGGAGGGAGAAAGAATATGCATGGAACAAACAAAGAATAAGTAATGGGGGTATTCTTCTGGCTTGAATTGTTGCTAAAAAGGCTCTTTGAATCCATTTGGAAAGTCCATCACCTCTCTGGCAGCCTATTCTCCAGCTCAATACAGTAGGATTTTGGATGCAGATTTCTCTTTATTCATTCTCTTTGGGTTTGGTTGGGCTTCTGACTCAGAATTTGTGTCTTTCGCCAATTCTGGCACATTCTTAGTATTTCTTTTAATATTTCCTCCCCTCACTTCTCTATATTTACTGTTTCTGGAATATCAATGAAATATGTATGAAAACTTCTCACTCTTTCCTACATGTTTCCTAACCCCTCCTGTATATTTTCCATTTCTTTGTCTCCCTGTAATGTATGATGCATAATTTCTTCAGATAAACTTCTCATTTACTAATTTTCTCTTTGGTTGTATCTAATTTATTTAACCAATCTTTTGAGTTTCCATTTTCAATTATTATCTTTTTCATTTCTAACAATTCTATTTGTGTATTTTTAATGTTCTTAGTCATTTCTGATAGCTTCTTATTCCTTGATCATTGTTTTGATACCTTCTTTTGTTCATTTACATATATTAAACATACTTCATTTTCTACATCTGGTAATATCTGCAGTCTTTGCAGATCTGATACTATTATTTATTATTTCTGCTGACCTGTTCATTGTAGCTCATTTCCTCATGTGCTATGTGAGTTTAGATTGTGAGCCCATGTGCCTTTGAACCTTATCTCCGGAAATCTAGGTTTAATGTGTTTTCTCCACAGAAGATTTTAGATTGGTTTCCAGGGCCTGGGGGGGTATTCTCAAACCAGGACGACCTTAAACTAAATCAGGAGTACAGATATCTAACCCCAGATTCCTTTTGGATTTTCTGGCTCCTCCATCAGATCCAAGGTCAAGACAGGAAATTTCCCTATCATTCTCATCTTTTATTCTGGTTCTACTTTTCATTGACAACATCATCCTGCCAGGTCTCAGCTTTATGCACAATTGTCAACCTGCCTCCTAATCTTGTGTCGGCCCTTGGTTTTGTATCCCATTCTCCAAGCATGCTCCTGGTAAAACTGGGATTAGTAGATAAGCCCAAGACATCATCAGCTTCAGTTTATAGCTCCTTACCTGGAGTGATGTTTCCTTACCATTTCACCTCACTTTATCTGGCACCTTAGTAAAGCATTAAAAAATGCTTTTTACATTTTATCCAGCATTTTTAGGTGTCCACTACTTTCTGGGAGGGCTGTTTGAAGTTATCTTGTCTGAATGAAATTTGTTTTCAAAGGACAACACACAATCTATAAACAGAGTATTTAGGGGGCGCCTGGGTGGCTCAGTCCACTAAGCGTCTGCCTTTGGCT
The DNA here is from genome assembly GCF_003265705.2 of Callorhinus ursinus. Classification (NCBI taxonomy): domain Eukaryota; kingdom Metazoa; phylum Chordata; class Mammalia; order Carnivora; family Otariidae; genus Callorhinus; species Callorhinus ursinus. The sequence goes on along the minus strand of NW_027397072.1, from coordinate 36,485,955 downwards.
CAGGTCATGATCCCAGGGTCCTGGGATCGAGCCCCGCATTAGGCTACCTGCTCAGTGGGGAGTCTGCTTCTCCCTCTCCCTCTGCCTGCTGCTCTGCCTACTTGTGCTCTCTATCTCTCTCTGTCAAATAAATAAATAAAAATTTTTTTAAAAAGAGAATATTTAGCTCTGGGCATATATAGGGTCTGATATTAGTTCTTTTTTGGCCATCAACTAGGGTAGAACTGGCAAGTCAGTTACCTGTTTTTATAAATATTATTTTATTGAAGTCAGCCATGCTCATTTATTGATGGCTGTGGCTAATCTCGAGCTATAACAGGTTTGAGTAGTTGTGACAGAGACCACATAGCCTTCAAAACCTAAAATATTTACCATTTGGCCCTTTACAGAAAAAGTCTACCAACTCCTGCACTAAAAAATGCCTGGAGGCCTCATAAAATGAGTTTGGAAGTTTAAGGATTATCCGCCATGACCAAGTGGGATTTATCCCTGGGCTGCAAGGCTGGTTCAACATCCGCAAATCAATCAACGTGATACAATACATTAACAAAAGAAAGAACAAGAATCATATGATCCTCTCAATAGATGCAGAAAAAGCATGTGACAAAGTATAGCATCCTTTCTTGATCAAAACTCTTCAGAGTATAGGGATAGAGGGTACATACCTCAATATCATAAAAGCCATCTATGAAAAACCTACAGTGAATATCATTTTCAATGGGGAAAAGCTGAGAGCTTTTCCCCTAAGGTCAGGAACGCGGCAGGGATGTCCACTCTCACCACTGCTATTCAACATAGTATTAGAAGTCCTAGCCACAGCAATCAGACAACAAAAAGAAATCAAAGGCATCCAAATCGGCAAAGAGGAAGTCAAACTCTCACTCTTTGCAGATGATATGATACTGTATGTGGAAAACCCAAAAGACTCCACCCCAAAACTGCTAGAACTCATACAGGAATTCAGTAAAGTAGCAGGATATAAAATCAATGCACAGAAATCAGTGGCATTCCTATACACCAACAACAAGACAGAAGAGAGAGAAATAAAGGAGTCGATCCCATTTACAATTGCACCCAAAGCCATAAGATACCTAGGAATAAATTTAACCAAAGAGGCAAAGGATCTGTACTCAGAAAACTATAAAATACTCAGGAAAGAAATTGAAGACACAAAGAAATGGAAAAACGTTCCATGCTCATGGATTGGAAGAACAAACATTGTGAAGATGTCAATGCTACCTAGAGCAATCTACACATTCAATGCAATCCCCATCAAAATACCATCCACCTTTTTCAAAGAAATGGAACAAATAATCCTAAAATTTGTATGGAACCAGAAGAGACCCCGAATAGCCAGAGGAATCTTGAAAAAGAAAAGCAAAGCTGGCGGCATCACAATTCCAGACTTCCAGCTCTATTACAAAGCTGTCATCATCAAGACAGTACGGTACTGGCACAAAAACAGACACATAGATCAATGGAACAGAATCGAGAGCCCAGAAATGGACTCTCAACTCTATGGTCAACTCATCTTTGACAAAGCAGGAAAGAATGTCCAATGGCAAAAAGACAGTCTCTTCAACAAACGGTGTTGGGAAAATTGGACAGCCACATGCAGAAGAATGAAACTGGACCATTTCCTTACACCACACACAAAATTAGACTCCAAATGGTTGAAAGACCTAAACGTGAGACAGGAGTCCATCAAAATCCTAAAGGAGAACACAGGTAGCAACCTCTTCGACCTCAGCCGCAGCAACTTCTTCCTAGAAACATCGCCAAAGGCAAGGGAAGCAAGGGCAAAAATGAACTATTGGGATTTCATCAAGATAAAAAGCTTTTGCACAGCAAAAGAAACAGTCCACAAAAACCAAAAGACAACCGACAGAATGGGAGAAAATATTTGCAAATGACATATCAGATAGCTATCAGATCTAGCCCATATCAGGGCTAGTATCCAAAATCTATAAAGAACTTATCAAACTCAACACCCAAAGAACAAATAATCCAATCAAGAAATGGGCAGAAGACATGAACAGACATTTTTCCAAAGAAGACATCCAAATGGCCAACAGACACATGAAAAAGTGCTCAACATCGCTTGGCACCCGGGAAATCCAAATCAAAACCTCCATGAGATACCACCTCACACCAGTCAGAATGGCTAAAATTAACAAGTCAGGAAAGGACAGATGTTGGCGGGGATGTGGAGAAAGGGGAACCCTCCTACACTGTTGGTGGGAATGCAAGCTGGTGCAGCCACTCTGGAAAACAGTATGGAGGTTCCTCAAACAGTTGAAAATAGAGCTACCCTACGATCCAGGAATTGCACTACTGGGTATTTACCACAAAGATACAAATGTAGGGATCCGAAGGGGTATGTGCACCCCAATGTTTATAGCAGCAATGTCCACAATAGCCAAACTGTGGAAGGAGCCAAGATGCCCATCGACAGATGAATGCATAAAGAAGAGGTGGTATATATACACAATGGAATATTATGCAGCCATCAAAAGGAATGAGATCTTGCCATTTGCAACGACATGGATGGAACTGGAGGGTGTTATGCTGAGTGAAATAAGTCAATCAGAGAAAGACATGTATCCTATGACCTCACTGATATGAGTAATTCTTAATCTCAGGAAACAAACTGAGTTGCTAGAGTGGTGGGGGGTGGGAGGGATGGGGTGGCTGGGTGACAGACATTGGGGAGGGTATGTGCTATGGTGAGCACTGTGAATTGTGCAAGACTGTTGAATCACAGATCTGTACTTCTGAAACAAATAATGCAACATATGTTAAGAAAAAAAAAGAAGAAGAAGATAGCAGGAGGGCAAGAATGAAGGGGAGTAAGTCGGAGGGGGAGATGAACCATGAGAGACGATGGACTCTGAGAAACAAACTGAGGGTTCTAGAGGGGAGGGGGTGGGGGGATGGGTTAGCCTGGTGATGGGTATCAAAGAGGGCACATTCTGCGTGGAGCACTGGGTGTTATGCACAAACGATGAATCATGGAACACTACATCAAGAACTAATGATGTAATGTATGGTGATTAACATAACAATTAAAAAATCTGCTCCAAAAAAAAAAAAAATGCCTGGAAAGAAAACACTTCCTCTGTTGTATATTTATTTTCCCAGTCTTTGAAATGGATATGTCAATCCTTACTGCAGCTCTTCTCTCTCTTAGCCGTGAAGGATAATCATGAAGAAGGCATTGGTAAAAGTTTTTTTTTTTCAATACAAGCTGAAACTATGTAAAAACTAGGATTTTAAACCTTTGTTTAAAGCAGAAACTCAGAAAAAACTCATGATTTTCAGAAAGCAGGAAGACTTTTAAATTTTGACGTAAGAGACTGATGACCTATACGAAATGAGCTTTTGTTTAACACTTTGAGAAATAATCCAAATAACCCAAAAAGTTATCCTGCCTGGCTGGCTTCCTGGGTTTCCCAACATCCAACCTTTTAGTACCTGGGGGAGAGCTTGGAATATGTGCCCCTCAGATCAAGAGCATGGAGCACATGCTCTAAAAGAAGGATCATTTCAGGCTTCTCCCCAGAAGGGCATCTGCACGCACAGGCCCAACGACGATCATCACCAATGGGTCAGACACCAGCCAGCACCCCTCCCATCCTGTCCTCACCAACTCAGTGGCCCATCTTGTGCCAGGGGGACTTTCTGGCCTCCAGTGTTTTATCAAAAGAATGTGTAGCATCAGTGTCAGTAGAGGGCCTGACCTTTGCAAAGACAAGATAACCTGGTAACATTTACTCTCTGTGGTGACCCAAGTGGTGTGGGAGTGTGCATGTAGGAAAAGGAAATCCTGTGTGCTTGTGAGCTGTAGCTACTTAGTGGTTATGTTCAAAGGGTTAAGTTCTGTTTTCAGCTAGATATACAGTGTTTGAAAAAACAACAATCAAACAAAAACCCATTTGTGCAGATCCTATAGAAGTGTGATTTCTTATTAGACCAACATAAAAATGGACAGAAGTTACAGATCTTTCTACAAATGTCTAGAAAGCCAGCATGTGGACCCCAGCAGAAGTCTGAGCTGAAACTAGTGATCCCAGAGTTGCTGAAGAGTCAAGAGCAGCTTGCATCAAGATGATCCAGTAATCACACTACCAGGTATTTACCCAAAGAATACAAGAACCTTAATTAAAAGGGATACATGCACCCCAGTGTTGATGGCAGCATTATCTACGATAGCTAAATTATGGAAGCAGCCCAAGGGTCCATCTATAAATAAAGAAGATGTGTGTATATATCTAATGGGATATTACTCAGCCATAAAAAAGGAATGAAATCTTGCCATTTGCAATGACATGGATGGAGCTAGAAAGTATCATGCTAAGCACAGTCAGTCAGTCAGAGAAAGACAAATACCACACGATCTCATTTATATGTGGAATTTAAGAAACAAAACAAGCAAGCAAAGGAAAAAATGAGAGAGAGAGAAAGACAAACCAAGAAACAGACTCTTAACTATAGAGAACAAATCGATGGTTACCAGAGGGGAGGAGTGTGGGGAGATGGATCAAATAGGTGATGGGGATGAAGGAGGGCACTTGTGATGAGCCCCTGGTGATGTATGGAAGTCTGAATCACTATGTTGCACACCTGAAATTAATATAACACTGTATGTTAACTAACTGGAATTAAAATAAAATCTTAAAAAAATTTCTTTAATTTGAAAAAAAAAAAAAAAGATGGAGAGATGCCCTGCTCCCTGCAAAGCAGAGGGCAGGCAAAAGCCAGCTCTGGACTGGCCATGGAAGGACCAGCGGGGCAGACACGGCTGTGGCTGCTGGCCCCCCGGAAGGCAGGAGGGTCCCTCTGCAGCAAACACCCAAACTCACCGGATCATTCCTCCTTTAATTCACTTAACTGTCACCTGCAGAGTCCCTATCAAGGTCCTGTGATGTGGGAGACCACAGAGTCACTGGCAGGCACAGCCTGAGGTGGTCACTGCTGTTGGAAGGAGTGCGAGCCAGGTGTCATACAAGCAATGAGAAGGGAGCAGTGGAGAGAACGAAGCTGAGAGTCTCCAAATTGCTCCTGCCACCCACTGGCAGTTTATTTATTTTTTTTAAGTTTTATTTTTATTTATTTGACAGAGAGAGCACAAGTAGGCAGAGCAGTAGATAGAGGAAGAGAGAGAGGCAGTCTTCCCACAGAGCAGGGAGCCCGATGTGAGACTTAATCCCAGGACCCTGGGATCATGACCTGAGCCAAAGGCAGACGGTTAACGACTGAACCACCCAGGCGCCCCTCCCAGTGGCAGTTTAAATATCACTACATACAATTCATATTTTACTTATCTCATTTTGTGTTTGCTCTGCTAGCATACCAGCTCCAGAAGGCGGGCATTTTCATCTGTGTTTATTCACCACTGAAGCCCCAATGCCTAGAATAAGGCCTGGCACACAGGCCCTCGACACAAATTGCTGAGAGAATAAATGAATGGACCGGAAAATACTTTTGGAGCCTTGTCCTCCACTCTGACTTGCAGTGCCACTATATTAAATGTGTCAGCATGCTGTCACAGTGAGGCCAGACATCCAACCACCAGGACTGAGGGCCCCATCATGCTCAGCCTGAACACCTAGGTGCAGAGGCTCCCACGGTCTGCTGGAAAGCCCCCAGCAGCCCACAAAAAACAGAGTGCAGGGGATCCACACAGTGCAGCCTCCCTTGAATCTCACAGAGGCCAGCTCTTGGCCCGAGCCTGACCGCTGCTGCCCAGCCTGCTCTCTCCCTCCCAGAGGATCCTCTGCCTTGGCAAGAAGCAGCCCAGTCCTTTCTGCCCCAACCTGCAGGCCGACTACCTCAGCTTCACACAATGCTCCCCTCGGAGGTGGCCTCTCTCCACCCCAGAGGATGTGTCCAGCCCTGAGGACTTCGTGAGGGGCATTTTTTAAAGCACGCTGACGTCCAAGGGAAGAAGCCCGGGCACGACTAAGATGCCAGTACCCTTGAAAGCAGAGGCAGTTCTGGTGCGCCTACTTCTTCTCAAGGACGTGAGCTGACTCTTTACAAAATGCAGCAGAGTGGGTTCATGCAGTCCTCTGGGGCCGGAAGGCCCAGAAACGGTTCTGCCATTTCTTCCCTGTGTGTCCTCAAGCCAGCAACTTACCTGCTCTGTGCCCTAACCTCCTCAGCGTTTGTAGAGAATAAGAATGCCTTTTACAGGCCTTATTTAGGTACGAAGTAGGTGGAGTTTACTACCCACATCTCACAAACAAGGAACCCGAGGTTCAGAGAGGCTAAACAACCTGTCCTAAACCACACAGCACTAGGATCATGGGGAACCCTGCCTACCCCACGCCCAGGCTGACTGTGGCCATGAGGGCTGACAGAGGTGGGCCCATGCAGGATGCAGTTCTCCCTGGGCTGTTAGCGGGCTTCCCCTTGGAAGGAAAAGGGTGAGGTGGGAGGGAAGGGGGTCCCAGAGGAGAGACGCTAGAAAACGCCGCCAGAAACCACACTCAGACACACGTGCTCTGGGACCACACACACATACATGCACACACATGCACACGCACACACAGACACGCACGCACACACGCGCACTCACACACACACACACGCACGCGCGCACACGCACCCTACATCCACACCACCTGCCAGGTCAGTGACTCCAAGCCCCAAGCCCCTCCCCTCTCCAGCATCTCTAAGTGTCTCGCGTGTCAGAGGTGTAAAGAGGAGGATTGCCATAATCTTGTGGCTTGTGGTGACCCGGTTTTCAAAGTTACATTCTTCTCTCCCCAAAACTATATTTAATTAAAAAAAAAAAAAAGCAGAGCGTGTCCTGACTCACAGAAACCTGAAATCATGCTCACCTTAGGCCTCCCCATGTAGAGAGCCGAGGAAAATACTCTAAAGGTTGACATTGTCTTCTCGCTCACTTCTGCACGGATGGCCACCCTCTGTCCCTACAGAGCCGAGCTTACATCCCAGCCTAAGTGCCCATGTGGGAAGCAGGCCTGGCTTTCTAACTCCCGAGCCTCATCATCCTGGGTGCAGACATGATCCAACTCGGGCCATTCTGCCGGCCGGTAGCTGAACTTGAGTTGAGAGCCATGATTACATTGTGTATGAAATAATGAGGGGCGTGTTCTTCCCAGGAAAGGGCAAATGGCAGGACAAGGGAGGGAAGCCTGCGAGAGAACACAGAAGAGACCTCAGCCATTTTCCAGCTCAGGGCTCTGGGGACTGGAAGCACCTGTTTCATAAAAGGCAGATTCCCAGGTCCCACCCCCAGGGAGGCTGATTCGGGGGGTCCACTGATGCAAATTACAAAACCAACAATTCTATAATAACAGCACCTGTGGCCTTCACCATGCGCTGAGCCCTGCTCACAACATCCCTGGGACGTGGGAATCATAATTTATTAGCACGTGCCTTCTCATTATTTTAACGACCACTCCCTACCCCACGTGGCCCCAGGTGATCCACAGAGACTCTCAGAAATGCCCATCAAGTCCACCCCTTCACTTTGTAACGAGGACAATGATGGATCTGCCAAAGGTCACAGACTCTCAGTGGCAGAGATGGGCTCTTGAGGCCTCCTCACTCCCAACTTATTCGTTCAATCAGCCTCTCAGAGACATCATCCTCCCTGTCTTGCTACCTGGTTGCGCCCTCCAGCGTCTGAGCCCAGCCCCGCCTGTGGAGAAACCAGCGGCTGGGGCTGGGCTGCAGGCGGCTGGGGTGGAAGAGATGCATTTTGCAGCAAGCATGAAACCAACCACAGAACAAAACGATCTCTTGTCTTGCGGATGCCTACCAACGTGCAGCATGCAAATGTCATGCCCATGTCCCCTGCCCCCTCGCCCCCTCAGAGCTTTCTTCTGCTGCTTCCACTGCCTCCTACTGGCCTTCAGTCTGGCAGCTGGTCTTGAGGGAGGCTCCCCCTGGCAACCCTCTTTCCCAAGGCAAGCAGTGCCCACCTGCTCACATAGGCATCCCCTAACCCTCCTGCTCTGGGGTGGGTCTTGGTGTTTTCCTCCCAGCCTCAGAGCCTCTCTCCCACCCAAAAGCACAGTACTTTGGGCATCAGGCTGCCCACCCAGTGCGATGAGGGCACAGATAGGGCTCTGGGGATGACGGGTGCCCACATGGTGGATGCCAAGACCACAGAACTACCTTATGTTCAGTCCTCAGCTTCAAACACTGGTGAGGGAAGCATTGCATGATCTTTCCAGGGACATTCCAGAAACTGGAGGGAGGGTCTGTCTCCTGTATATAAATCTGACCTCTTGGATGGATGCAGACTATACTGTGTTCCTCCCCTCCTTCCCCACCCCCACAGAGGCCCCCTCACTCCCTCCCACTTGAGGGCTGAGCGGAGCAGCTCAGAGCCTCCTCTGGCCCTGCTGGCCTGCTCTGGAAAGAGGCAGTGGGATCCGTGGTTGAGGCAGCACCTGGGTCAAATCCTGTCCTCCCTCACCCACCACGGGCCTTAAACAGAGACGGGGATAACTCCAGGACTTCTGTCATAGGGTTGTTGAGATGTATAAATAAGATAATACTTGGCGAAGCTTGTAAGACCAGGTTCAGTAAATGCTCTGCTACATGGGATTTGTGGTATCCTGTAGACCCCCACCTACAACACTGTTATCCCAGAGCCAGGTTTGAGCCCAGGCTCAGGCCCCCAGCTGGGGCCAGACCCGGTACCCGCTGCCACAGGGCCTGCCCCTGGACTCCCTGGCAACAAACCTGGGTGCCTGCAACCCCCTCGCCATCCGAGGGACGTCCTACAGGCCAGGGACTGGGCCCTGGGCGAATGCCACCTCCAGTGGGTCTGATGTGAACAAAACAGTTTCACGACAAGGGCTTCCAGAGCTTTGTCATTCTTCATGGAGATGCGAGGCCCCAGTGGGGTGGGAGGGGCAGTGACCGAGAAACAGCACCTCCTCTTAGAGTACCAATGTGACTCAGTGGCAAGCAATCTATTTATTTATTTATTTTTATTTTGGATATGTACTTGTTTATTATTAACATATAATGTGTTTGTTTCAGGGGTACACGTCTGTGATTCATCAGTCTTACACAATTCACAGCGCTCACCATAGCACATACCCTCCCCCGTGTCCATCACCCAGCCCCCCATCCCTCCCACCCCCCACCACTCCAGCAACCCTCAGTTTGTTTCCTGAGATTACGAGTCTCTTATGGTTTGTCTCCCTCTCCGGTTTCGTCTTGTTTCACTTTTCCCCTCCCTTCCCCTATGATCCTCTGTCGTGTTTCTCAAATTCCTCCTATCAGTGAGATCATATGACACTTGTTTTTCTCTGGATTGACTTATTTCCCCTAGCATAATACCCTCTAGTTCCATCCAAGTCGTTGCAAATGGCAAGATTTCATTTTTTGATGGCTGCATAATGTTACATTGTGTATATATACCACATCTTCTTTATCCATTCATCTGTTGATGGACATCTTGGCTCTTTCCATAGTTTGGCTACTGTGGACATTGCTGCTATAAACATTGGGGTGCAGGTATCAGTGTCAAGCAATTTAAAACATTTGTTTTATGTTCTACCAAATGCAGACAGAAAGAGCAAAACAAAAATGCTACATGAATCTTTACTATGAAAGTAAAATACATTTTGACCGTGATTTGGGCAACCTAGTGCTATCCCCCCAAAATCCGCGGAGCATTCCTCCATCCTCTCCTTGGAAACGGGTCCTGGAACTGAGCAAGGAACATGGTCTCGCTGTCCAGAAGCTTAGAGGTTCACCAAAAAGCTCTCCCCTCCTTCCATTCCCCTCTACAGCATCCACATGCCAAGGGATTCCAAAAGCCAGGATAACAGAAATGCTGCAACCTGACTCGTTCTGAAGAACTCAAACTCGGGCCTCTGACTCGGTCTTAAGGCAGACAGAGCTCGGGCAGCCCTCAGCCTCCGGGACCCCAGGGCAGGTGGCTGATGACACTCAGCTCTCCTAGAGGCCTGCCCATCTGCGGGGGCCACCCTCCCTTCATGCACGCATGTGCATGAGACCAGGAGCTAGGCACCGCTCTCCTAGCCATTCTAACCTGGGGCAGGCCCAAACTGCACCTAGGCAGAAAATTAAAGATAGCCACACATTCCTGGCTCTCCACTCATCAAGAGATGGCCTCTATTTCCCCTCCTCTTGATCAGAGCAGGCCTCAGGTTTGCTTTGACCAAAAGAACGCAGAGGATGTGATGCAGTACCCATTCCAAGTTAGATGGTTGTTATCTGCAAACCCAGGGAGGTGAGGTTCCTTCAGGGAGTCACTGGGTGGATCCAGAAGAGCATTCATGTCAAAGGAAACCAATCCCTGACTTTTACTGCTGATGGTTGGCTTCTTTTCCCCAGAAGAAGGAGGGGCATCAACCAACTTTGAACTGGGATTCGGAGGCCCCAGTTCCAGAGAAAAAGCTCCAGGGCCATAGATGGCAGGCGCCGGAGGAATTAGGGAAAATGACAAAGCCAGATAAAGCAACCAAAAAAATTCACGCTTTTAAAATAAGTTTAATTTAGAAACTATCCTTATCGTGTTGCTGTCACTTTATGTTTAAAACAATTCTGCAGCTTAACTACCTTTTCCCCATTGCCTACATGAAATCCTTTACAAACACAATTAGTTAAGAGAAAATCTATACAAGTGTAAATAAGTCACTTCCATGGCATTTATATGGGGACTAGAACTTCTTAGTTACTTTTTTATATTGGCTTTTTGCTACATACTAAACAGTACTTGTTAGTTCTCCTCCAGTTTCTAAATCACAAAGATTCTTTTGACCCTGGAATCCAAAAGAAATCCTTATCTGTCTCCCACCCCCTACCCAAAACTCCTCCCCTTCCCATTTCCTGTCCATTCCTCATGGTAAGGCAGTTCCTCCCTGCCTCTCTCCAGCCCTCCCTCCCTCCCTCCTCTCCCTCTTAGTTACAAATTCTGCCAGTCTTCCTCCCGCTGTGGCCCTGTTGTCTGTCCTTTTTTACCTGCCACAGTTTAGAGCCTCATTTCCTTTCAGACCACTGACTCATCACTCATCAAAGATGAATGGGTATGTCTTTGGGGCAAGATGCCATCACAGCCTATAGATCCCTACCGATCGGGGGCCACATTTTATTAGTCACTGACTTCCCACACTCTGGGACAGAACGAGTCCTCTGGGAATGCTAAGGATGAACATACAGACATACAGAAAGATGCACAGAGAAGCACGTCCCAATCCGTCTCCCAGCCTCCACCTCTCCGGGTCCATCCTGCCCACTTCCGAGCATGCCCCAGCACCTCTTCCTTCAGGAGCCAATCAGGTTCTGGCGCTCCCCCTGTCACTGACATCTGCTGAAGGCCGAATCTCAGCTCTGTGTTCCTAAGGCCCTTCCTGCTCTGCCTCCTGCCCACTTCCCTTGCTTCGGTCATCTGGTCCTGAGGGGCCTTCTTTTTCTCCAACCACACTACCTTCCCCCGTCCCAGGACACGATGGCCATGTCAGCACAGCAGTACTGTTTCTTCCCTTCTCCACTCGGCAAAGCCATGTCCGTCCTTCAGGGCCACACAGATGTTGTGGGGCCTTCCTCCCCTGAAACCTTAGGCAGCCATTCATGTACCACATCTGCACACACCTTTCTCCTGGACCAGATGGGAGGCCGTGAAGGATAGAATTCTAATCTCTGGTGCCACAGGTTCCCCAGCACCTTGCATGGTGACATAAACTTGGGACAGTTAATGTTGAGTGAGTGAGTGAGTGAGTGAGTGAATTAAGAGACCGGCAAACGGACAATTGCCACCTCAAGGGGTTCTTGCCTCCTCAACTCAGAGACTTTCGCCTCTGTTTGAGCCACCCTGGCAACCCCCCAGTCTGCCTCCCGATGCTGAACTGATCCTCCTTGCTGTCCCTCCGTGCATGGCTCGGCCCTCCACCACCGTGCTGACCCTGGTGCAGGGGGGCCCATGCCCTGCTGACCACAACTCAGGTACCACACCTCAACCCTGGACCCTCTCAGACAAGGGACAAGCCTGGCTGCTTCTCTCCTGGTGAATCAATCTTTCTTTAAAAAAAAAAAAATAGTGCCTACCACTCTGGAGAGGAAAAAAGAAAGTGGATTTTATTTTGTCATTGAAACAGAGCTTCACTTAGATACACTGAGAAATATAATCATTTTCTATCTATCAAGAGGGGATGGGTTAAATAAATCTACCGTAGAATATGTGTCAGCAGGTAAAAATAAGGCCAATCTTTTTTTAATGATATGGAATGCTGTCTAAGATAGATTGTTCTGTGGAAAAAACAAGTTACAGAACAATGTATAGATTACACTATCACTTATGTGCAAAAATAGCACACACATAAATAGAACTATATATTTCTCTCCACGCACAAATATATAAATGCATATAAATCATCTAGAAAGATACACATTAAAATGTTAATATGGTGACCTCAGGGAAAGGGTCCAGAATGGGGGTGGGGAGATGCAAGGAAGACTGTGAATTTTATAGTAGGAATGTGCTCCAAGAATTACAATAAAACCAAAATTTAAAAATAGATGTAATCATCTTGAAATATAACAAATGCTCCTTTTGTTAATGCCTCTCGGAATGGATTCTTCTCAATGGGCTCAAAATAAAAGGTGAGTCATCCCTCCTCTAAACAGCCTTTGCTTCACAGAACTGAGACACATGCTTGGTTTCAGAATGTGAAATCAGGCCATAATGCAACAATCTAGAAATGCAAAGTTAAGGTAAAGTAAAAACGAAAAGGTTTGGGGCAGATCTGAAAAGGCAGCCCCACCCTGCACACACCGCTGTCCTGCTCTGACCCCACACCAGCCGAAGGTGCCCCTTCCTTCCTTCACCATTTACAACTGGAAACATACAATTACATTTTTCAACAGAGAAATTTCATTTGGGGGTATTGATTCCCATAGTTCTACATTGTATTAATTTCCCCAGCAACCCGAAACTCTCCTGAAGGCCCTGATTTTAGAAGTCCTTTCAGAAGCATGGACAAACAGAAATCATCCGCCATGCAGGGACAGGTAAGAAATAGAACCATCGGTCAGCTGAGCAGGAAGGCCTGCCTCAACACCTCGCGTGCCCGACTGCTCCTGGGTCCCCATCTGCACGTCTACCCATTTGCTAGAAAACCTGACCAGCAGGTGCCTGATCAGAGCAAGATTTGTTGACCACGAGGCCACAGTGAGACACCAGCCCTGACAACCTGGGTACAAAGCTGCTTAGGATGAAACTGGCAATTTCTACCCAACCCTGGAACTCTAATCAGATGGGCCAGCTTGTTCGCCAGGCGTAGGGCTAAGAATGACACTGTATTATAATCAGTGAAAGCCTGATTCACTCTACAGAGATGCACTGCAGGGAAAGATAGGCCGGAAAACACAGCAAATGCTGAATCATAGAGGCAATGGGCAGTGCTCTTTCTCCTTGGGAGAGACAGTCACCACTAAGGACAGCAAGCATTTGTTCTTCTTGAAAAGACCATTCCCACGTGGGTAGAAGAGCTTGGTATGCCCTTGACAGAGAGGCACTTCTGAAGATCCCGTAATTCAGCCATCCTGAAAGAGAATTTGACCTCCCAAGGACATGTCTACAGGGATGGAACGTTCTGGCGGGTCTGCCTTGGCTTTCTGGATCACCAGACTACTCAATTTCTTGCTGACAAGAATGAAAAGCTTTGGGTCCCTGTGAGCTTGGTTAAACAGGATTCTACCCTTGAGAGGTGGAGATCCTCTTGTGTTCAATTCTGAGGACTCCTCCTTAGGAAACATGAAAACCTTTACTGAGTGTCCCATCAGACATTTCCCCCACACCTTAGAGAAAGTTGTTCAACAGAAAATATTCTCCTTCCCATCTTACTTTGTGGGAGATGCTCTGAGAAAGGACAGATTTGCTCAGGCTCACCAAAGCAGTTAGTGACAGGAGTCAGGAAGGGGACTCAGGTCTTTGGATCTCAAGGTGCTTGCTGAAACTGCTACCATTTTGGTGCAAAGTCAATGGGTATACTCAGGTGCTTTTCACAGCATCACTTCCCTGCCTCAATGAAGGGGTCTGAGTTGCTTTAACTTGTCCTCCCTAATGGAAAAGAAGCAGACAAAGAGGGAGGAAGAACAGAAATTGGAGAAGATCTAGCCTAGGTGCATCCCCAAGGAAATTCACCCACAGGTCACACAGTTGTGAAGCTTGCTCAGTGTGGAGTTACATTTAATGAGGTCTGGTATCTACTGAAGGGACACAGCTATCTGGTTCTTAAAGATTGTTCATTACAGTGAAATCGAAGGCAAAACAAAGGGCCTACAATTATACATGCTCCCCATACAGACAAGCACATCCAAATAAAGTGCATGGGTCCTGGGTGAGATCTCTGGGGCCCTAAATCTCAGGTGCACAGCCACAGGCAGCCTGACCCTTGGGAGCGGGGCAAGGCCCTACCCATATCAGAATCGGGAAACGGGTTCGGGTCCTGCCTTTGCACCCCCCCAGCTGGAGACTCAGGGAAAAATTCCCTAATCTTCTAGGTTTCTGTTTTTTCTTTATTTGTTAATGTTTTTTTTCTGAATATAGAAGCTATGCACATTCACTGTAGAAAATGTGGAAAGCCTAGAATAGAATAAAGAGGAAATAATCATTGATAATTTCATTGCTAAGAAGCAACCGCTGTTAATATTTTGACAAATTTCCTTCTGGTCTTAGTTTATGCATATTGATAACTTCTATCATATTTTGGGAGATACATGGAGTGTGTACTACAAAAACAACTTGATGTTGGCTTTTTTTTTTTAACCCAACATTATATCATGAGCATCCTCCCGTGTTATTAAGAACTCTAAGTATCACTTTCACAGCCATATAATATTCCACTATGGGAATGCATCATAATTTGGTTCACCGCTCCCATTGTTATGTTGCTTCCTATTTTGTATATCATGAGAAACGGAGAGAAGACATCTTTGTAGCATGAAATGTTCTCTGCATCTTGGATTGTTTTATTAGGATGGTTTCTAAAGGATCTTGTTATATATTTACATTTCAGTTTCTCTGAAAAGATTGTAACAGATGAAAGGTTTGCAAACTCAAATGCCCCCTGGGGTTAGTTGGGGAAATGAGTTCAGTTGGCTGGATGTAAGAAGAAGAAACAAAAAGCTAGTGAGTGTGAGCCATCGGAGGTGGTAGCTACCACGGGGCTCCAGAGGGTGGCTGCCATGTGGGATGGGGCCAGGGTGCTGCTGGGCTGCCCAGTGTTCCAAAGAAGCCAGAAACCCTGAATTTCTGCTAATGTGTTAATACTGGCAACAGAGGTCTACTTGCCCCTTCAGGCTGGCCAGAAGCCGGCCACAGCCTCTCCACAGTGGGCGACTCTTTTCTGAGAGCCTGTAGGGTTTCCCTGGACCATGAGGGGCATCTTGTCCCCATCAGGGTTCTGGCGTGAGGTGCCAACACAGGCCAGGGGGTGATCCACTAGGACCACACACAGGGTTTTGTAGTTTGCACCAATTTTAAAACTCCATTGTTCCTTCCTTTTATACCCATCTGGGCTTCTCCCTACACATGGAAACTTCCTAGCACTAACCTCTAAGTCTCAGCCAGAGCCTGGAAAGCAGCCCGTTTCATAAGCAGAATCACAGAGGCCCCCTTTCCACTCTCCTTCTTGATAACTCTGGCCCTCTAATCTCCAGAAAGCAGGTGAAATTCCTATCAAATGAAACCCCCAGAGCTCCAGGGTGCTAAGCTTTCCGGGAAGAACCTGCTTTTCCAACTGGGTAAATGGCTGAGACCTTCGGATTTGCCGAGGCTTGCTTGCGAGGGACACATGTGTCCGGGAGCAGGTGTGTGTGGACACGCGAGGGTTCTTGGTCTCCAGGGCCTCGTGATTCTAAATGGGCCACATCACAGCTCTGACAGCCATCACAGGGGTGCCTCCAGAACTGAGAGAGAAAAAAAGATTCTGAGAACCCAAATCCGCTTTCACAAAGCCCATGGAGGTGCCTTTTATGCCTCTGCCATCTGTCATCACAAAATTCACAACAGCTCCCGAGTCTCACGATACGGACATTTCTGCAGGGGTCATCCGGAGCAGTGCAGACGCCCTGACAGCGAAACAATGTGCAGCCAGGTGAAGACCGGTGAGAAAATCCTGCTAAACAAACAAGAGGGGTCAACGGCTCAGAGAGCAAGATCCACTTAAACCCACTAATTGGAAATAATTCCAAGTTTTTCAGACATTACGTAGTGACAATAAGGTGCAAACACCGGATTAGTGACCTCCAAAAGACAGAGAGCTTTTGTTCTGTCTTTGTAAGAGCAGAATTTCACCCTGTGTTTTGAAATTCCCATCAACTACCCTGTGTGAATTTAAAAGTTTACAATTTAATAACATGGCCAGGGCTACATTTTGAGTTTCCCGTTCCAGGTCAAGGAGCAGAACGTATGCGAGGAAGGATGTGGGGGGAAGGGAATCAGTGAAGCACCGAAAGGAGCCAGGGAGCCATTTTCATTCTGGTCGTTCTCAGAGGTCAGCTAACCAAATGGACACCTTAAACTGCCATCCCAACGGGAAAAGCCATGTGTATTTTCAGGGTTTGGGTTTTGGTCGTTCTTATTTTTTAAGTCAGTCTTGTCAAACCGTATTTGTCAAGGACCTTAGTTCTCGACCAAAGTTTTTGTTTTGTTTTGTTTTGTTGTTTTAATATGCTGTAAAATTTCATTGAGCTTTATAAGCAACCGAAAAGAAAAGAAGAGAAATGAAAAGGTTTCTGAAAATGCCTTATGAGTCTGGAGCCTGGTTTCACTTGGGAATCACGAACATTTTGCAAAAATCAATACTGAAACAAAGCCATTAAAAAGGAAACATCTTGTTACTCATAGGAGCCCTTGTAGAATTTACTGTGGGCTCTCATTCCATAGAGTTACACTCACTCCCAGCGTCACCCCCACCTCAGAGAACACGGGACCCATTGGGTAAAGGAGGGACGTTCTAATCAACCAGCTCCATGTGTGGTCCCCAAGATGGAGACAGGGCCAGCTGCCACTTCCTGGGTGCTCTTTGCCAGGTCTCTGTGAAGCACTGGACTTGCACGGAATCACCCAGCTACACAGTGGAGAAGCTACTGTCTGTCTGTGTCTCTCCAAAGCTCCTGGTCTCTGCAGTTGCAGACCTGTGTGGAGTTCTGGCCCAACAGGGATGGCTTAGGTACCCCCAGCATTCTATCCTTGCACCAAGATCCATGATCTTGAGTTAATGACACAGTGATGCTCTCCAAAGACCTGTGAGCAAGCCAGGGACAGCAAGCCATGTCTCAGCCTGGGCCAGGCTCCGAGTGGTCCCCCTGAAAAGGCCCGAGTAACTAAGGTGATACATAGACATGCCGGCTGCTAAGAGGATGCACCTGAGGTGGTGAGGGACCTTCCCCTAGGAAAGCCTTTAGACAAAAATACAAAGTGTCTGTTCTGGTGACCGCAGAAAGGAAAGCTGGCTGCACTGGAGAAAAGAGCAAAGTGTGAAACCAATGCTGCAGAATCACAAATAAGAAGAAAGAAGGGGAGGATGGGGTTGGGGGCCAGGTGGGTTGTATGAACTGGGGTTGAGGTTACTGAAACATCCCGTAGGTAAAAGCAAGGCTTCCCCAGGATTCCAGAAGCTGCCTCCTCTCTTCCTTCCTTGGGGAGACCGAGGGGCGCCTGGGGAGACCTAACACGGACAGGTCAGGAACCTTGGATGCCACCCTCAGACGCAAGGTGGCCTTCACACATGCCTTTGCCTGGGTTGCCACTGAGCACCAAGCGCAGGGTGAACGGTATTACCCATTGACGAATAAGACCTCAGTCCAGCCATGAAACTCTCCTGTTTGCGGAGCACCCTAAAATTAGATTCCACAAGCTGGAAATGGAATCAGGTTTCACCTTCGGCCAAGCCCCCGGCCATGTGCAGCATCAGAGGTCAACGGCAGCTGTGTTTCCTCCTCCCTGCTCCCTGGGCGCCCAGTTGGTTTTCCTCCTTCTCCTTCCTCCAGGTGCGTTCCTGCCACAGCCTGCCCAGAAAGTCTTCCTTTCACAGCCTTCTGATGAATAGATTGTCTGTGTTTTCTTTTGCATTCTTTTTAATGGCCTGGACTATGCTCCAGCGACCCAGCTGTGCATGTCAAATAAAATGTATTGGGGTCGGATAGATTCTCACATAGCACCGAAATGCACAGCCCGTGAAACAAAGGGCACCCAACCACAACATGCACATTCTAGAAAGCTCCGCTAAGAACTGTAACTGCTACAAAAGCCACCCGAACTACACAAGTACCAAGTCAAACGGCATCATTTCATGTCATTACTCCATTCTCTTTCTCTTTTTTTTTAAGATTTTTTTCAAATATAGTTATGCAAAAGACTTCTGTTTTTAATCACTGTGCAAATACTAACATTTTACAAAACGCAGGCAGATAAAATCAGCTCAGGTTGGGTATCTACTGCACACGAAGCTATAACTGATTCAGCTTTGCAATCTGACCTTTAGTTGTCGGGTAGAAATGGAGAAGCGTATTTAGAGAAATGGTGAATTTATTTTTATGTTATATACAAAGGTACCACCACTCATGAAGCATGTGAACTCTCGTCAATGGAGCAAATGTTTAAAAACTGAAGGAAAATAAGAAGGCAGGCTTCCTGTTTCATACACATGGAGGAAGAAGGGTCTTTTAAACCTGCCATAAAACAGGTGGGCTCAAGAAATTCAGAAAGGGTGCATGGAAATATACTCTTACTGCCACCGTGATATTTTAAGGAAATACCATTTGTATTTTGTTCCATAACTAAATGAAATCAGCTGAAGCCATAGGGAAAGTACATGTGTTTACACCCCAGCCCAGAGTCAGCTTGTTGCATCTGACTTTCTGTTCTGGTTAAAAACATCTCTTTCTTCAGCCTGCTGTTGAATATACCCTCATAGTTGAGGACAGATGTGGCTAGCAATGCCTTCTGAAACAAATGCCAAGCAGCAGACCGCTACCACAGGCTCACGCACCTGCAGGTGACATCACCAGGCTCTATCTTAACCCAGAAATCTATTAACATGCAGAAACAGGTGTCATCAAACCAAAACCCACTCTTAGAAAGCATTCACCTCATCCGCCTGAGAGTGGAAATGACAAACGAGATGCCAAACTTCCACTCACCTTCCATGTGTGACTAAGAGGGCAGGGAGCACCCCCCCACCCCCCACCCGAACCTCGCAGGACACCTGTTCCCTGACATCCCAAGGATTCCAGATGCGGCCAGAACAAAAGCGCTGGAGCAAACCCTACTCTGCATTTTCCCTTGTTTCGGGGAGTTTAGTCTTTTCTCATTAGCAAGATGTAGTTAATACCAGGTCAGGTCTTTACCAATATCTTATCCCTGAAATGGCGTTTCTCTTGGGATCTGTAACCAGGCATAGAGAAGGTACTCAATCTATGTACGGAGACGTTAAAAAATGATATATCTGGAATTTATTTTAAAATACTTCAACAGGAGCTGAACGGCAGTATAAAAATAAACTAAAATTGTCAAAATGTTGATAACTATAGAAACCAGGAGATGAGTAATTGGGAATCCACTATGCTATTTCTCCTTGTGCTTGAAATTTTCCATAATCAATATAATTTTTAAATATGTAGCAGCATTTCCAGTTGTTGGGCCAACTCCTCCTCCCCTCTCCTTAGTAACAGAACCCAATTTTGTTCATGTAATTCACCTCCTCTCTGGAGCCACTGTGCCTCACTGAGCCAGTCACAGTCATCCCCATCCTCCTTGCTAGTGTTAGCATTAGGGATGGACAGATAGTTCATGTGGCCAATGAAAGAAGAGGGGAAGTCTCTCGAAGGGTTTCTGGGGAAAAAATGTGCCCATGCTGCTACAAAGTGGCATACAGGAAGAGATGGGTCTTCTTCTTTTGCTAAAATTTGTTACATCTGCATGTGACAGCAAGAACCTCAGCAGCCATTTTGTGACCACGAGGGAGTCAGCCAAAGACAAAACCAGTTTGCTGAGGGTTGCAGAGAAGAAAGATCAAAGCAACCCTGGTCTTTGAGGATGTCACTAAGTTACTGAAATAACCACTCTGAAACTGCCTCACTTCAGGAATCATTAAGTGAGAAAACAACCCACTTACTGTTTAAAACAGTTGAGCCATGGTTTCCTGTTACTCATAGCTAAAGGCATCCTACTTGATACAAAATAACTGTTCAGTGAATGAAGGAAAGAATGGATGAAGGCAGACATACGGAGAGAATTACCAGTCTTAGTTGCATCATTTGAGTCTAAGTCAGTGTTGTTAAAATCCCAAATAAGAGTAGAGATTTACATTCCATTTCGCCTTACTACATAGGATCTCCTCTCTTTTTTTTTTAAAGATTTTATTTATTTTATTTGAGAGAGAGAATGAGAGAGAGCGAGCACGTGAGAGGGGGGAGGGTCAGAGGGAGAAGCAGACTCCCTGCTGAGCAGGGAGCCCGATGCGGGACTCGATCCCGGAACTCCAGGATCATGGCCTGAGCCGAAGGCAGTCGCTTAACCAACTGAGCCACCCAGGCGCCCGAGGATCTTCTCTCTTATTTCACAGCACACACTGTGTATTTTATTTCTTTGGCAACCAATCAGATACTTCCTGGTATCTTCTCCTGTAAGGTTGCTCTTTGATTTGTTTGGAGCATTTCCTCAAATGGCACCTCATATTCATAACTCTGCCCAGGTCAGTGGGGGTCCCAGTAAGAAAGAACATGGTCTTCATTAAGCGGCTCTGTGGTCTTGGACAAATCCCTCAACCTCCTGAGCATTAATGTCCTTATCTACAAGACAGAATTAGTAATGCCCATCTTAGGGGCTGAGAGAGTTAAATGGGGAAGCATGCAGCGAATCATCTAAAGCATCGCAAAATGCAATTTCATTCACATCAAGACTGGTTTTAAGGTCAAGGGTAACTGTTGGTAACTGGCAGAATCACTGTTTTATTCTTCTACCCTTGCTTTCACATATACAAAAAAAAAAAGTAACAATTTCCCTCTTTATGAGCAGTTTCATTTCTAACATCTAACATGTCTTTTTTCCCTATCTATTTTCATCACAGAGGACATGTAATTAAAAAAGAAGATCAAGAGACACCTGGGTGGCTCAGTCAGTTGAGCGTCCAACTCTAGATTTCGGCTCAGGTCATGATCTCAGGGTCCTGGGATCAAGCTCTGAGTCGGGCTCTGCACTCAGCAGGGAGTCTGCTTGAGATTCTCTCTCTCTCCCTCCCTCTGCCCCTCCCCCACTAAATATGAATAAATAAATCTTAAAAATATATAAATAAAAAGATTGAACCACTATGATGTATACCTGAAATTAACAGATTATTGTATGTCAATTATACCTCAATAAAAAAATATTCTGGAAATAGATAGTGGTGATGGTGGGACATTGTGAATGTACTAAACGACCCTGACTTGTACGCTTTAAAATAGTTAAAATAGTAAATTTTATGTGCTTTTTACCACAAGAAAAAATGATTTAAAATTTTTATTAAGAAAAAGAAGACTCCCAGTGGCTTCCTTTCAAACAATACAGGCCCCTTGGGGTCAGTCAACTATCTCAAATGGGAGAGAATTTCTTGGAACACAGGTTAGTAGCTCCCCTCCCCCCCCCCACTGATGCCTGGCCATCAGGTATGAAGGACTGGGGGCGGGGGCAGGCTGAGCAGAGAGCCGTGGTCTCTGAATCCTTCACCCTACACCAGTGGGACAGGGACCTCTGCCTCCCTCCCCTTTCTCAAGCAAAGATATGAAAACTCGGAAAATTCTGGTCCCTCCTGGATCATCACTTGAGGTAGGCCACCTCTCCCCTGGGGTTGAGTGGGCACTTTCCAGACCACTGCCATGTGGATGGCCCTTGGTGGTTTCTGTCACATCATCACAGCATGTACTCAGCTTTTACTTAAGTAAATGTATTTTAAACAGAAATTTTCCATCAACATTAACTGTCCCTTCTAGCCCAAATGTCATTTGATTGCTCTCCACCAGGCCATAGCCCCTGTGAGTGACCAGAAAACAAGCACTCCTCTCTGGGGCTGAGTCCATATCAGAGCTCCAAGCCACCTGAAATCATCCTCGGGACTCCCAGTGGGGTTGGTGACACATTTTAGGAAACACATCTTCTGTTGGGTGTCAGAGGTGTGAGTTCAAATCCCCACATCCACTTGGTGTAAAACCATCACATCCCGCCTCCTTGGTGAGGATACAAACACTTCCTTTATCACCATTACCATCCAGGATTCCCGCCCGAGTCACCAGAGGCTGACATGGTGGGCTTTCACCTTTAATCTACTCATGGTAGATAATAAATACTAGTTGAATGAACCAAACAAATGAATTTACATTCAACTGGATTTTTTTTTTTTAATGTCCTGGATCTTATTTCTTTTTCATTTTAAGATTTTATAGAGAGGAAGAGGTGAGAAGAGGACTGGAACTAGGCAGTCAAGGCAAAATAATAAATTGCCTTCCAATTACCTGTCGCACCTTGTGGCTCATCAGGGCAGAGCCCTCCCATGTGTCTCCAGTGACAATGACAACCAAACTAGGGTGGAGGAGGGCTGGCTCCAGAAAGTGTCAAATGAGGCTAATTGTTGATTTGTACTTCTCTACTGTTGCACGGACAACCCTAAGTGCATTCTGGGTGATACACCACTTAGGAGAGGCCACCATTCTCCCCTGCCCATTAGCATGATTAATTGAAAGCTGATTTGATTTCTATGCTTAAGCAAACAGGCCAACAAAAGAGGACAAAGAGGTTTTCAGGAGAGTATTTTGTCAACACAAAAGCCAACATAGCATGTGAGCCTCGTAATAACGGATTTGAGTCAATCTCTGCTGACTGAACACATGATAACTGCCAGGCCCTGAAGATCGAAAGAGGAATAAACACTGCACTGACCTTGAGAAGCTCTCAGTTAGGGCAGGGTTGCTCCACCTTGGGATTATTCACCTTTGGGGCAGGATCATTCCTGTGGTGGTGAAGCGCTATCCTATGTGCAGTAGAGGATGGTTCGCAGCATCCCTGGCCCCCACCTGCTGAGTGCCAGTAGTACCCTCCCACAAGTTGGGACAAGCAAAAATATCACCAGAGGTCCCTGGGGGATAAAATCCCCCAGTTCAGAACTCCTGGTCTAGGAGGAGTATAAATCAATAGCTGCAAGATGTACCACCAGGTAAGAGGCCAACACGGTTGGAAATGTGGGCAAAGGAGCAATTTTTCTCTGGAGGAGGAATGCTGTGGACATCTGCAGATGCCTACACGTGAGGGTATAAATGTGGCTCGGTCTGTGCCGCTAACACCCCCACCATCTCCACCCACCACAAACTCTAAGGAGGAGGAAGCTGTCTTGAGGACCAGAAGAAGCCGCTGTGATAAGCAGTCACATCTACATTATAAAAGACTCAAGAGTGTAAATTTACATACTTCCTTCTCTACTTGGCACTTGAGGCTCTACCAACCTCAGCAGGAAGCAAAATCTAAGTGATAAGATACCTCAGGAAAAAGAAAAAAGAGCTACTTTGCACAATTCCTTTCCCCTTGGGCCCACAGCAGATGGCATACATGCAACCCCCTTCAGGAGACCCCTCAGGTCCTCCACAGGCCCAGTCCTCTGTGTACAGAATGTTCCTGATGCATAGATAGTTTGAGCCACAGAAGAGGCCAAAATATCTTTCGTACAGGAAAAAATTACCTATAAATGAGGCACCCTGGTGACTGAAAGGAAGTAAATCTAGAATTTTCTGTGGCTAGTTTAACAGAGCCTCAGGATTACGTCTTGCCAACTTAACTGTACATTAAAACTTGGAAAACATTCTTCAGGAAGAGGGGGTGTAGTACCTTAAGCCAAGCTTGCAGGTAAAGCCATAGAAAATCAGCCTGTGAAGCAGGCCCCCCAACACATCAGGCTGAGCAGAGAATCCCTCTGTCCTCTCCCACTTAACAGAAACATGACCAGGGCCTTAGCAAACTCTCCTCCAAAATGGATGATGGCCAATTGCTTGTTCACTATAGGTGACCTGTTGGACAAGGACATTACGGTACCAGTCAAGGGAATACAGAGAAGGACCCTGCACTTCCCCCCACCCAGCTTGGCTGTCATAAACACTAGCCTAGACAGTGGTCCACGAGCCGCCTCCCCTGGCCCTGGCAGAATGGCAGCTCCTCTCGGCACAGTGAGGAGTGTGCTGGTGATCTTCATCCAGGCTGGCTTCCCTGTCTGCCCTTAGCCCCGGTGCAAGGCGCTGCAGCCCATTCACTGGTCCCTGGGGCCCTGCCCCCTGCCCAGTACTCAACAGCAATCAACCAAGTGGGAGTTGGGGTGACACCTGCCACATTCACCTCAGCAGCCGGGGGGATGCGGAACGCAGAGCTGCTTTCTCACTACTCTCTCACTGGTGAGATCTGGAAACAGCTGCACCCCATTCCCCGGGTCTCCAGGGAGAGACCAGCCAGCCGATGAGTTTTCCAGATGGATGAGATGAGCAGTGCCTCCTGGAACGTGACCTCAGGCACCTGCACTGGGGACCTCAGCTCCACGGAGGGGAGCAAGCCAAGCCCAACATGTCATCCCAGCACCCCCTGCGGGCTCAGTGAACCAGAGACTGGAGGGCCAGCTCTGGCAGCCCCCTGCAGCCCCTCCAATGCCCCCCTCCCTGGCAGCAACCTAGTGAGTGAAGAATAAGGTCAAACCCAACTGCCTTAGGCTGACCTGCCCCCGCTAAGAGGGCCTCGCTTGAGCACCTTTCAATCTGAGAAGTCCACGGTTGACAAAAGTTCTGACTGCACCTGTGAACTGGTTCACATGGAAAGCCTTAGAAAGATCAGCGAATTAACCTGCATGTGGTTACACACCTAACAGCTCACGTTCACTGAAAACAATCAAGTGAGCAAAACTATGAAACCAACGCCTCACCCTGGGCATACCAAACACAACATAATTCCATACTCAGAAGCACTTGGACACAGGACTATTAATGTGGCCTCCAACAAGGTGGTCTCACACAGGAGTGGCCCAGGCTCTCGCCTAGCTCTCTTTCATTCATGTTCACTGAGGTTTAATTCCCTCAGTGAATTCACATGTTTCAGATGTTATAGTTCTATAGAAAAATATATACAGTCATGGAATCCTCACTACCAAGATTTAGAATATGTCTATCACCACCCCCCCACCCTGCCAAATTCCTCATACCACTTTCTAGTTAACCCCTACCCCTACCCACTTTTCTTCCCATAGTTTTCCCTTTTCCAGAATGTCATGAAAAAAGAATCATACAGCATGTGCACTTTGGAGTCTGGCTTCCTCCACTCAACGTGATGCCTTTTTATTGCCGAGTAATATTTCACTGTGCAGATGGGCCACAGTCTGTTTATCCAATTCAGGTGAAGGGCATTTGAGATCGTTTTCACTTTCGGGCTATTGTGAACAGAGCTGCTATAGACATTTGCATAAAGTCTTTGTATGGGCACATGTTTTCATTTCTCTTGTGTCAGTGCTACCTGGGAATACAGTCACTGGGTCACATGGTTAGGTGATGTTTAACATTATAAGAAACTCAAAGGATCTTCCAAAGTGGCCACACCATTTTGCTTTCCCACCAACAGTGTAGAAGAGCTGTAATTACTCCGTATCTTCATCAGCACCTTCATACTGTATTGCCAGGATTTTGTGGTTTTGTGTTTTATTGTTTTGGGGTCTGTTGTTGTTGTTGTTGTTTTGGTGTGTGTTTAAGCCACTCTGATATATGTGTAATAGTATCTCATCGTGGTCTTAATTTGCATTTCCTTAATGACTAAGGATGCTGAGCGTCCCTTCCTGTGCTTATTTGCCATCTCTTGTACCATTTTGCCATCTCATATGTGTCTCTTCTTTGGTAAAGTATCAGCTCAAGAGTTTTTTGGCCCACTTATTAAATTGCTATCTTGTTAAAGGTCTGTAAGAGTTCTACTCATATTCTCGATACAAGTCCTTTATCAGATATGTGTTTTGAAAATATTTTCTCCTGGTTTGTGGCTTGTAGTTTCTAGGCAGTGGTTTTCACAGAGCAGATGTTTTTAATTTTGATAAAAATCCATTTTACCAACTTTTTCTTTCATAGTTTATGCTCTTTGTGTCCAAAGCAATCTTTGCCTTGCCCAAGGTCACAAGGATCTGCAGCTATGTTTTCTTCCATAAAGTTTTCAGTTTTAGGTTTTATTTTGTGCACGTGACCCATTTGTGTTCATAACTGTGCATGTTGTAAGGTAAGGGTTGAGGGTTTGGGGTTTTTTTCTTTAAAGGGTGTTCAATTGTTCCAGTACCATTTATATCCATTCTCCATTGAATTATCTTGGTGCTTCTGTTGAAAATCAATTGATCAGGTATGTGTGGGTCTGCTTCCAGACTCTTCATTCTGTCTGACTGGCCTATCTGTCCTTTGACCACACTGCTTTGATTCCTATGTAAGTCTTGAAGTCAGGTCGTATGAGTCTTTCAACTCTTTCAAAATTGCTTTGGCTAACCCAGGTTTTTTGCCTTTACATATAAATTTTTTAATTAGCTTGTCACTCTTTGAAGTTAGCTTATCATTATGCAAAATATTTATTTACGTTTCTATGTTTGAGCTGGGGTTTTGTCAAATCTCTGGATCAATTTAAGTTAGGTGCTGCCTTACCCTTTTGAAAGTAAGGGAGTGGTCATTCTTCAGAGATACCGTAAAAGACTGACTGACCAGTTCCTTCCAGACTCACCCACCCAGGATGGCCTTGCCAGATGGCCTTGGCTCTACGTGCTGGGTTGTAGAGTCCGCGGGTTCTGATGTGTGAGGAGGACAAGAATGCAGGTGCCTCTCCAACCTGCTCCCTGGTATAGAAAGGAAGGGACACAAAGTTGAGGTCAGCCCTGAGCCCAACAACAGAAAAGAGCATGGTGCCTTGACAAATTTTTGAAAATGAGGTCACATCTTTTCCATCCAAGGGGCCACTGGAGGAGAGGGAGATCACTAATGCCGAAGAGAAGAGGGAAGTTAAGTCTTCAAAGGAAATAGCAAGAGCAAGGGGTGGAGCAGGCAGGGAGCTCAGGGCTGCCAAATTTGAGGAGACAGGGTTGGAGAGGAAGTCTGGGATCAGGATTCTGTTCCCTGAGCTCGGAGGCAGGTAGAAGCTTTTGAGTGGGAGGGGCATAATCAGATCTGTATTTGAGAAAGATCCTCTTACTGGCAGGCAAAATATCCTCCCAGAGATCATCCTGTAGGTGTGGCATCAGACACGTGATAAGCAGGTTTGACTGGGGAAATGGCCGAGAGCCTGGACCAGAATGTCTTTGGAGAATAAGGCCATCAAATTAAAATCAGACAAGGGACTAAAGGGGATGGGAGAGGCACAGGAAGGCACATTCACATACCCCTTACCCCCTGGACCCTGAAAAGCATCTCCCACTCTCTAGGCACATCCACAGCCTTAAGCAGAGCTCTGCTGTAAGAGGCCAACAATATATCTGCAGCGTCGGAGGTCCTCACTGAGTCAGATCATATAATTCAGACACCCTGAGAGTATTCATATTCTGCTCTTCAGGGGCAATATTTTGTGTTAAGGTTATCTTAAAAATGTAACCTTCCAAAAGATGGCTTTGCTTTTAAGATTATGCCATTGGGGTTGAATAAATTTCTTGGCAACCTGTGTATAAATCTGGTCAGGGCCTCACTGTGAAGACTGAAAAAGAGACAGATGGAACAGTCGGCCAGAAAGCCCCAGTGACAGAAACAACTATTCCCTGGAAGGGGGGGTGGGAAGGGCAGAAAGACATCTTTGTTTATTTTTACAAAATTTGGAGAACAACAGTGTCCCCCAGCTGTCTCCACAAGATCAAACCAGCTCCAAATGGGAGTTGCTAGGTATTTGCCAACACTTGAAATCAAAGCCCAATAGGCCTGATGGCCCTGTTTCTTGTCTTTCCCTCCCTTTGTATTTCAAGATGACAATTTCATTTGTTCATTGATGCAGGCTGTCCATTCAATAAGCATTCTGATTCATCTATGAACTTCAAACTCCACTTCTAATCTAAATCAGAACACAAAAGTACATGACCCCTTCACTTCTTGCTAGGCCCTCTGGCTATTTCAAAGCAAACACCCGAAGGCAGTCTCAGAACGACATTTAATCAAGGGGTCTGCGTTTTCGGCCTAAGGCCATGCCCTCCAAAGTCCAACTCAGGGATCATCAAACTGTCAACTCGCCCACTTCTCTGGGACTGATCACACACAAGCTCCCCAATCCTGCTTTCCCCTCGCCAGCCCTCAGGGAACACCAAAGCCTGTTAGGGGGTTGGTACCTGTAACTCCAAAATCAGGGTTAGGGCACAGGCCTGGGACAGGGTACCAAATTTGGCCTTTGTTAGGGCCTCTGAGAAATGGATAGAAAACGTCAGTTGTGGGAAAGAAACATCTTTAGGCTTCATCTAAAAGTCAAACCTCTATGAACTTCCATTTAACTGTAACAGAGCCAAGTGGAAAAGTTGCTTCCCTCCTTATTTATTAAAGAAAGACAATGAACAGGAACAAGAAAGGAAATAATTCTGTTGGGAGTTAGTTCACCGCTCTCCCACCCTGCGTCCATGGGCGATTCTTGGAAACACGGACACAGGGGCCATGTGCAAAAATGGCATGCTGTTGGCTCGCGTGGCCTCTCCGTTGTATCAGAGAAGCAAGAGCCAAAGTGAGAGGGTCACTTCTGAGCCACTTGGTCTCTGCCCAGGAGCTCCCACCAGAAGGGAGCAGGCTTCTCCAGGCTGCTGCACAGGGACAGACAGGAAGAACATCTAAACTCTCTTTCAGACTTATAGAAAAAGAAAAAACAAAACACCCACACAGTGGGGAACAATTTCCCCACTGTGTGGGTGGTGGGGCCCCGAGAGCTGTTATCTGCAAAGGGCACTTCTGGGGGTTACCCAGCTGTTACCGCGGTGTGGATTCCACTCGAAAACCTCAAGCCAAGCCGTGGGGGAATGAACACCAAGAGACAATTTTTCCACTCTGTGAAAATGACTTGACTTTACAAAAATAAATTAAAACACCATCATAATAAATGAATTGTGTGCAGGACCTGTTGTCAAATGCACAGTCGGTCACAGCCGATGCTCTTCCTTGCTTGGCACATCTATGTCATCAGAATATGACTATGTCGTTCTCCACTTCCTGACCCCTCGGCACCTGACCCCGCGTGACGTCTCACACACAGACGCACACTCGCATACCACACAACCAAGTCTGGCATTACTGGTCTAGCAGGAGTTAGAGGCTGAACCAGCATGTCTGAGGGCAGGGGTGGGAGTTGTTGGGGTGGACAAGTGTTAGTACAGGAATCAGGGGAAAGGATGCTCTAGCTTTCTTCATCATAACAAGGGAGATTTGATGGCTGGAGCAAAAATGCAGGTGTATAAAAACAAAACCAGGCATCCTTTGAGCCTTAAGTCCCTCTTTTGCCATGCAAGGGCTCCCCTGTTCCGGGCTGCTCGGCTCCATGTGTCTATGGCAGCCTGAGAGGCACTGCCTGCCCACCAAGTTCATAGGATTTAGTGATTCTTCTCCTCCTCTGCATACTCACGTCCTTGAAGTCCATCCCACCCACTCCTAAGTGAACCCATCCTCCCAGTGCTGCCATCTGGAGCCACATTCCCCTCCTCCCTTCCCTTCGTCCCACCTCCATCTACTACAGGATTCTCGCACCATTGCTCTTGGCCCTGGACCTCCTGTTAGATTTTGGGAAACGGACCTGGTTATTAAAACCTCAAGTCCCAAACCTTGCTTCCAAAATTATCCTTACCCACACGAAGAGGACCTAGGAAGCCCTTAATTCCAGCATCTGGGTTCTGGGTAGACATGACAATAGAAATGGAAACCATTTCTCAATAGCAACTGTGAGCCTTTGAAGGGGACCCAGAACTATATACACATAGGATACAACGCCATTTTAAAAAGTAATCAACAGAAGAACAGTATGGCGATTCCTCAAAAAACTAAAAATAGAATTACCATATGATCCAGCAATTCCACTTCTGGGTATATACCCAAAAGAACTGAAAGCAAGGTTTCAAAGAGATTTTTAAATGCTCATGTATATAGCAGCATCATTAACAATAGCCAAAGGCAGAAGCAACCCAAATGTCTATTGACAGATGAAAGGATTAGCAAAAAGTGATATATATATTTATTTATTTATCTATATAGATACACACACACACACACACACACACACACATATGCAATGGAGTATTATTCAACCTTAAAAAGGAAGGAAATCTGACACATGCTACAACACGGATGAATCCTGAGGACATTATGCTAAGTGAAAGAAGCCAGACACAAAAAGACAAATACTGTGTGATTCCACTTACATGAGGATCCTATAGTAGTCAAATTCAGAGACAGAAAGAATGGTGGTTACCAAGGGCTGGAGGCAGGGCAGGTGGGGAGTTAGTTACTGCTCAATGAGTATTGAGTTTCACTTTGGGAAGACAAAAAAGTTCTAGCGATGGATGTGGTGATATAGTTGCACAAGAATGTGAATGTACTTACTATCACTGAACTGTATACTTTTTAACCTTTTTTAAGGGTTAAAATAACAAATTTTATGTTAGGTGTATTTTACCAAAAAAAAAAAAAAAAAAAGGTAATCAACAGAAAGACTGAAGCTTCAATTAATCTAAATAAACTAGCAGAGACATAACCAGATACCCATACCCTTCATCTTCTTCCTTCTCTCTAAGGACAGAGGTGGGTGACAGGGCCAGGCAGCAGGAGGGACAGAAGAGTCTCCACAAACCCAGTGAGGTGTTGGTAACCATATGGAAAGATGCCAGGTGCCTGCCCTGGCCGAGGGCAGGGCGAGCAGGAATATTCTCCACAACACAGGCCTGACGCCATATAAGCACGGGGGCAAAGGCACCATCCGGCCTTCCATCAGGTCTACCCTGCTCTGTTATCTCACCTGATTTCCTGATTTGAAAAGGCTGAGAGTTGGCAAAAGTCCCTCAGCCTCACCAAGTATTAAAAAGAAGATAGTAGGAAGGGAAAAATGAAGGGGAGGAAATCGGAGGGGAAGACGAACCATGAGAGACTATGGACTCTGAGAAACAAACTGAGGGTTCTAGAGGGGAGGGGGAGATGGGTTAGCCTAGTGATGGGTATTAAAGAGGGCACATATTAAATGGAGCACTGGGTGTTATACGCAAACAATGAATCATGGAACACTACATCAAAAAAAAAAAAAAACCTTAAAAAAAAATAAAGAATGCTTTCTTCTCAAGCTCCATATAGACTCTGAGTTTCTGCACCAGTTAGAACTCTCCCCAGAGCCACAGAGTAACCTTCCCCATTGCAGGAACAAGCACATGTTTGTTCTCCGAACCAGAGCAAGGCCTTAGCTTTCTTAGGGAAGAGGCACCTTCAGCTCTCCTGCAGAAACAGGCAGCTACTTTTCTTGAAGAGAGGGACTCAGATAGGAGGAAAGTTCCACCAAAAGGAAAAGAGTGGAAAGGGCAAAATCTGCCCCCTCCACACACACCCCCACCAAGTATCCAGCCCACATGAGAGTCCAGGAGCCGCTGTCCACACCAGGCTTCCCAGGTGCAGAGCGGTTGTACATCCTGTCAGTCCAGCAGCCTGGCCATGCTGACAAGGGAACAGGTGCTTCTGCAGAACGCCCCACCTGGCCGTGCGCAAGCATCATGCACACCTACGATCCAGAAAGTAATCTGAGCTGCTCTGGAGCAGCATTCTTCCGAGAGTATCCAGAAATGTCCAGCCTGAACACTTTTCTTCCCACACACTCATTCCCAGTTCCGAGTGATTCTCACCCCGTCCTGCCTTCTTCCTGCTACCCAACAAGTGGCTTTTCGAGG
Organism: Callorhinus ursinus; assembly: GCF_003265705.2. NCBI lineage: Eukaryota > Metazoa > Chordata > Mammalia > Carnivora > Otariidae > Callorhinus > Callorhinus ursinus. Next base: position 36,454,045 of record NW_027397072.1, on the reverse strand, counting down.
CTTCTCTGCCCACTTTGTGGCTCAAGTCACAGCTGAATGTAAACGAGTACATACAACCTGTTACAAGCATTTTTAGAAGGCAATCTTTGAGGTAACTACTGAGGTTTGTTTGTGGAGAGCTGGCCAGATGCCCCAAGCTGACTGGCGGGTGGCACTCTGGGGAGGCTGTGAGCAGTTTGTGTAAAGACGGGGGGACACTGCTTGGTGCCCCTCCATGGAGACTGGATCTTTAACTAATTCAACATCGTAATACATTTTGATGAATATTATTACAAGAAACCAACGTTTTTCATAAACATGATACACCCGAGAAAAAGGCAGAAATCATGAAGCAAGACAAAAAATGGAGCTTTTAGCCATTCTCAGATGACTGTAAGACAAGAGGGGGGCCCCATGGAGGGGCAAGGGGCTTCACTAACAAGCCTTCACCCAGCTTTCTGTTTGTCTGGCCTCCGCCTCTCATGCTGGACATCCCTGATTTCTGTTCTTATCCTTAGATGGAATATATTACCCAGAAATCACTTCTGTCCCTGCCCTACGGCAGTACGTTTTTTCTTTTAAAAGAAATGTACTACCTCCCACCACTTTTACGTAGAAACCCTATTCCTCCAAATAGCCAGTAACCTCCACCAGTCAAGCAACTAGAACAATTCTAATTGCTATGAACTGATACCATGGGTAGAGCAGCCACCAAAATTAAGCTCAAAAACCCATAGACTTAAGCAAACCAAAAGCTATAAACCAGTAAGGTTATCTCTTTAGAGGAAAAAAAAATTAACCTTACCTGTGGCTGTAGCGAATGGCTATTGTCAACCCAAGCTGTAATTAAAAAGAGGGAAAAATACATATTAAATAATATTAAGAGTATGCTGAGTTCACAAGAAAATTAACTTATTATGGTCCATTATTTTTTAAACATTTCCTAAAATCTCCTACTGCTTATGCTTCATAAATAACACCTTTTAATGACAGATCTTTAGTTTCAACATAGTTCTTAAAGGATAGCTATATTTTGAAAGGGTCTTAGAGACACCTAAAATATTTCATGTGTCTCTCAAGTTAGATGGGTGTCTTTCATCTGGAAGACCTTCCATAACAGAGCTTTTTTTTTTTTTTTGCATTTTTGCTTTTTTCCTAAAATTTTTTTAAATTTAATTTTTTATTTTTATTGGGGTATAATTAACAAATAAATTGTATATATTTAATGTATACAATGTGATGATTTGATATACATATACAGTGTGAAATTATTATCAGAAGTTATCACATTGATTAACACATCCATCACTTCACATAGTTACCTTTTTTTTTTTTTTGGTGAGACCACTTAAGATCTACTCTCTTAGCAAATTTTAAGTATACAACACAGTATCGTTAACTATAGCCACCACGCTGTGCATTAAACCTCCAAAGCTTATTCCTCTTACAACTCAAAGTTTATACCCTCTGACCAACACCTCCCCATTTCCCCCACCCCCAGCCCCTGGCAACCAGCATTCTACTCTCTGTTTGTATGAGCAAAACAGGGCTCTTTCAGCTCTGAGACACAGCCGTGAAAGGATGGATTCCGTGTACGGCTGATTCTGAGGTTTGTCGTACCTGGGTCCCGGGAGGAGTTCTTTCCCTACCCCCCTGCCCCAGGAGAGCCGAGTGGAGACCAGGCCATGGGGGACAGACCACCTGGGCCAGTCTTGCCAGGGGGATCTGCACAATCTTCACACTGATTCCATAAGCTCAAGGCCAGCAAATTACGTCTCTGAGGACAGCAAAGAGATTGAGCCTACAGTACATGTGTGACATCAAGAGAACGTGTATACCAGTGCTGGACACAGCGACAAGTGGAGAACAAGGGGACATCGTGATTTCCTTTTTACTCTGTGGGGGTGTCATGGAAACCTCTCAAGCATAAGTGGGGGTGGAGTCATACGGCATGGACCTCAGCTAGTTCGTGCAAGGTCAGTAGCAAATTCCAGAAGAGTCAGGCCACACGAGTTCAACAGCTAACTATATGGGCATCAAGTTATTTAAACTCTCAGAGCCACAGTGTTTACAACTATATAATGGGCAAATAATTATTTTCTCATGTAATGATTAAGCAATTTTTCCATTTTTGTGTTTATACCTGTGTGTGCATGCACACGTGTGCATACTGCCTATGGAAAGGAAAAACTATAAATAGTAACTACCACCATGCATACCCCAAATGCAGAACCTCATTTATGAAAATGTTTTCATTTCCCCAAAATTTTTTTAAAGATTTTATTTATTTACTTCTTTTAAGAGAGAGAGACAGAGAGAGAGAGAGCGAGAGTCAGCAGGGGAGGGGGGGCGAGGAACAGAGGGAGAGGGAGAGAGAATCCCAAGCAGACTCCCCACTGAGCACAGAGTCCAACACAGGGCTTGATCCCATGACCCTGAGATCATGACCTGAGTGGAAATCAAGAGTTGGATGCTTAACTCACTGAGCCACCCAGGCAGCCCTTCATTTTCCAAAATTTAATTTTTTAAGTTAGTTCTTGGAACTTAGAAATTATTTCATCATGTAAAAATGATGATCAGCCTCAACCATGCTTATGAAAGTCTCATCAACCCACTTGTGGCTGAACTATGGCACTACTAGTTTAAGGGACTCACAGCAGTTAAAAATCCAAGCATCATCTGGGCCCAAGTCCACCTAAGTTGAACCTTCACATCCCCAAACACATCACTGGCAGTTCCCCTGATGTTGGCCCCAGTGGTGGTGGGGGTGGGGGCAGTCTCCCTGGGCAGTGGGAGGGTGGAGGGGGTGACAAAGAGGCAAGGGGAGGAAGGGTTAGGAGAAGTAAAATCATTGGGATGAATATAATGTTACATGTCAACTATATTTCAATTACACTTTTTTTTTTAAAAGAAAGCAAGCCCAACACTTCGGTCCAGCTTAACACACTGCAGAATCTCCCAGCTACTGTTCAAACAGCTCAGCTCCAGAATAATTTGGCTGTGTGTTACCACCATGCATACCCCAAATGCAGAACTGACATCAGTGAGCCGGGACTCAGGGAGGATAGGCTTAATTTTACAAAAAGATTATCTAGAAGTGAAGGCATGAAATTCATAACATCAAGGTGATTTCATATCACACTCACCTGAATGTATTCAATTATCTGTCAGCTAAACCAGGAGTACATCTTTTTGAGACTTAAGCAAATGGAAAAGGAAGATGCCTCAGGGACAATCAAGAATTTAAAGAACAAGGAGGAAATTATTTAGGGAAGGAAATAAAAACAGAATCTGCAGCCAAAAGGTCAGGATGAGCAATTTACGATTTCACATGCCATGTAACTTTACATTTCCTGGAGTTAAAAAGTTCTGGCTTCCAGTGAGGCTAATTATAAGATAATTTTACCAACCGAATATTTTGATAAGCTTTAGAGTACTGCTTAATTGGTGGCTTTTCCACAGTTGAAAGATACGCCTTTCCTGGAGTAGGGAGAGAAAATGGGCGTGGGAGGGACAAAAATAAGAAAAAAAACAGAGGAAGTTTTTCAGTGGTAGCTGTGCCGGTTGAAAGAGGCGGGGTGATAAATCCTTCACAGAGATGGATTTCAATTAAGCACTTGTATTTGTCTTTTCCTGGCTTCTGAATCCAATATGTTTTATTGTCATTTTATAAAGGACATCTTTGTGAAGGAAGAAAGTGCGAATCAGGGAATCCACAGACCCGCCGCAGCATCTCGCGAGCCTCTGTGTGAACAAGCCAGGTAACGACATGCCAGGGAACAAGATGATCCGAACCCATGCAAAGGGCCCGGAGCTACGTGGGAACCGACTCATGTGGTGGACGGGAACAGGGCACTGTGCAGTCATTCTGGAAACAGGGCTTAAACTCCACACGGAATGCACTGGATCCAATTAGGCAGCCCTGACAAGATGCTGGAACAGTGTAGAAAAGGGTTCGTGGGCCTTGCTGTGAAGGCCCAGGTTGGAACATGAGCAAGGAGACTCTTTATGTCTCTTCCTCCTCTTCCTGCATACTGTCCAACCCCAGAGGAGCCAGGGGAGGTAGAAAACTCTCTGAGGCTTCTGTGCCATAGCAGATACAAGACAAAGGCAACTGTGTCATCTGCTGAGAGATGGGCCAGAGATAATCTTCTGGCCTGGCATTAGGAACCTAGCTAGTCAGGCCTCTCTGAGCCCTCGGCCTTGCTAAGAAGCATCAGCAACTTTAAACAAGTCTCACTCCTGCCTGTGTCTGCACAGACATGCATGCAACCATGCACCTGTGCACACTTCATAACCAATTTACACATGCACGTGCACACAGATGTATACACATGTGTGTACTGAGACGCAGCTCACCCACGTGTGCACTCATACTTTTGCATGCATGCATATCCGCACTTACACATGCATGCACATGCTCACACAGTACTCAGATGCAGACATCTGCATGCACCGGCACACATGCACATGCACACATTCATACAGACATGCACACATGCGCTGACCCACGTGCACAGAGATGCTTTGGCATTCAGAGAGGCCCACAGAGCCCCCTGAGACAAAGGGAGGCCTCAGACAATTGACCCTTTTGTTGCTGGTCTCAGCAGGAACCCAGAGGAGAGAGAGGAGGGAGGCCTAGGGGTTGGCCCCCTGACCCCAGCCCAGCCAGGGCTGAGGCCCGGGGACATGGAGGTCAGCTGGAGTTTTGGGCTGCTGCCCTCCCTGGAGAACAACCCCCCAGGACATACTGTAAGTATTGCCAGAATGCACTTCACAAACCCCATTCAGAGTCCCTCTTTTCAGATTTACACAATTTGTTAATAACAAAATTAAATCACATTTTAATGGCAAGGAAAGAGTAATTTAACATTTTTCAAAATCTCCACCAGCTACAAAAACCTTTTTCCTGCTGCTTCGGCCTAAATATGCTCCTTTTCTGAAACAGCTGACTAAGGCAGCTGTTTTGTATCAAGTCTGAGGGTTTTCCGTATGACCCAGGGAGCTCAGACAACAGGCAGACCTTGCTGCATTAAAGAGTAATCTGAGAATAATTTGCCATAAAACCCCCCAAAGTGCACCAGCTGTAGCCGGATACGCCTTATAAAGCACCACGTAGACTGCATGGATCTTGTAAAATAATCATAATAATTTTAGAAAACACAGTTTTAAAACACCTTTAAAAAAAATTTTTTTTTAAGGAAAGAAATGGGTGACACTGTCTTAGGGCACTTCCCTTACATGGGTTCCCTTCCCTGTCCACAGGCTGCCACTAAGCGTCTCTTCCTAATGCCCACTTGACTAAGGGTGCCTGCATTGTTGGGAACCACCCCCTCCTTACAGGTCCACTGTGCTGCGTGTTTATGATGTGCTGTCACACTCATGAGGCAGCCGGGGGCAGGTGAGGAGGAAGAGTCCATTAAATGCCGGCCCCAGTGTGGCCCAGTTGGTGAGTGGTGGTGCTCCAAGTCTGGATCCAGAACCTTCTAGACTGGGGTGATATGCTGGCAGGGGCTACGACCAAGAGCCATGTCCTTTCACAGGGTCAGCTACCAACCAGCCACAGCTCTGATGCTAGCACTCCCTATTCCTCTAGAAAATCTGGAAACCAAGGGCTTTAGTATGAAAACTCCCACGTTTTAAACGAATTTGAGTATTTTTTCAAATAATGTGAGCCAAACAAAATATATCAGTGGAATTTGGCCAGGGGGCCCCCAGTCTGCAACCTCACTTTACACCTTTCCATACTCCCAACCCTCTCCTTGCATTCTCCAATCTTCAAACCTGAATTAGTTTGTGACAAATCTAGAAAAAGCTTTCATGTTTTTCATGACTCTTCTTTCCCTTCTCTATAATTATGTGAAGTTTTTTCTTTAGTTTGCTTCTTTTTAAGTTTCATGGGTCCAAAAGGTCCATCACAAAATAAACTCAAAAAGAAAAGTTTGTTGTTTCTTTTCCTCCTTCACTTTTCAACTATTCCTTCCCCTTTCATGGGAAATATGGAAAAGGAGCCTGAAGGGGAGAAGAAGAGGCATGGTGTGGACAGAATCCCACACAAACAGAGCCATGGTGTGCTGACACCAGGAAGCCAGCACAGGGAGAAAGTAATCCACCAAATGGTTCCTTAACCCCTTCCCTGGCTGTCTTTCCAGACTGTTCTCTCCTGATAATAACCAGGACCCCCTTGTTCCCCACACAAGCACCCTCCAGGACTGCTCTTTCCGCAGGCATCACCCTGGATCTTCCTGGTCTTCCATGCCTGACTCTCAAACCCCTGCCACAACTCACTAGTCCTTAGCCTTGGCATCTATCTAGGGCTTTTTTAGGCACTTGCTACTTCCTCTGAAAAATAAACTGTGCTGAACAGATGCTTATGGTCAGTAGCAATGAGCTTTGTGGTCAAGTTCCCTGATTTTTCTTGCCTTTTCCTCAATGTAAAATGGGGTTGTTTTGGACAGACTGACTTAGACATCAGAGATGAGGACCAGAAAGGATCCTCGTTTCCCAGAAACTTGTGAGAAATGCAAATTCTTCAGTCCTAATTCTACTGAATCAGAAACTCTGGGGTGTTTCAGCCATTCCTCCAGGGGTAGGTTTAGAAGCACTGAATGAGAGGATGTGTGGAAAGAACATAGCAATATGCTTGGCATAGATGACTCTTATTACCTGCTGTGATGGTGATGATGATGGTGATGATGATGATAACTATACTATGTTATAGCCCATAGTAAAGCTAATTTCACTTTACACGCTCTTAATGTCCTTTCAGTGTCCTACACTCAACCTCAGGGATTGTCATCACTGCGAGTTCAGGCAGGCTCATGCGCAGGCCTGAGCTTATGTTTTGGGAAATGAGGCCTCCTGATAGTCCTGGGTGATCACCCACTCACCAGGGAGGGGTGTGTGCACCCTGCTGAGACCCACTGTTTGCTGTCGACCTGTAAGGACATGGCCAGCTTCTTGGAGACCAAGGGTGAGCCTCAACAGGCTGCAGCCCTCCCCTCGCTTTTGCCGTTCCTCTCGAAAGAGGGAAAGAACAGCGAGAAAGGCAGGAGGAAGAAAAACAGCAACATATTTTTCATTACTGAGTTTATTTTGTGATGTTATTCTTCCTTGGTCCCTTAAAATTAAAAAAAAAACTCAAAAAAATCAAGAAAAAGACATACTAACGTTTAGGGAAAAAAAAGGGATACGCATAGTGTGTAGAATCTTTTCAGATTTGTCAGAAACCTAGCAATTCAGATCTGAAACTTTCAAAACCTGATGTAAAAGATAAGTTGCTAAATCAATGGAAATTAACATTGAACGAACATTGAAATGTAGGCAGCAGTTGTTTAACCAACCTAAGAAAACAGGTTGTTTTTAAGACTCTTAAGCCCCAAGTGACTAAAAAGGAAGACCAATGATGGTGCTGTTCCTCACTGCTGTCCCCAAGAACCTGAGCCAGACACTATCTTTCTGGACTAAACATCTTGCTTAAAAAACAAGTAGATGGGTTTTCACAAGGACTTGCGTTGGCCCCCAATTCACCTGAAATGAAACATATGTTAACCTTGAGTTGCTGCCCCACAGTTATAGCACCGTGGACCCATTCCACTAGGCATTTTCCAGGGACTGAGCCCCGTGAGCTGTGGGGCTCTGGCAGGTGGAGAAGCCCCCTTCTCTCTACCCTCAGTGCCCACTTCTGCAGAGGTGACAGTAACTGTAGCCCCCAGGAGACACAGGGGAGGAAGCTCTCAGGGCCTGACAATGGTAAGGGCTTCAGGAGGCTGGCTGTTGTCTTTGTCATTGTCATTAGTGGCCATGTCTATGTCACAGCATTGTGAGTGTGCAGCAGGGCCTTGTTCCTCTTTGTGTGCCTGGTACCCAGAGCTAGACAAACAGGGCTGCCAAATAGCTTCATGAACTACTGAATTCACTCCACGTAGTTCCTCTGATGCTTACAGTTTGCTCATGAATGCATTTTATTAGGTTTTAGGTTTCAAACAAAATAATTGTGGATTTGGGTTTCTTTGCTTCTCTTGATAGGAACGGTTGGGTATTCGATAACATCATAAACCACACCCTGTTGTCCTAGAAAGCCTAACTTCAGTGTGAAAGAAATCAGCATGACAATGGCCTTGGATTCTGGGTGCAGCCTATATCACTTTCAGTGGCAAATACTTTGGAACTTTCAGTGGCAAATACTATTTAAGTGAAAACTTGATTACTAAGTCAAAGAGTCAGCCAGGAGAGGAGGAGGGGGCTGAAGAGAAGAAAAGGAAATGTACAAGAGGGAAAAAAATAGGTGATGCCCTCAAATGCAGACAATAACAAAAATATTTGAGGGCATTTCTAAGGTGGATTTGGGGCTGTTAAATACAAGAAAATGAAAGGCTGTTCATAGCCTGTTACAGCAGCTTAGAGACCCCACCACAGCTTGCAGACCCACTCTGACCCACCCAAGCCCCCATCAGGGTCAACAGTAAAACTCCCAGGAAAGGATATCTCTTTTTAATGTAAAATACAAAAATAGTTTTAAGAAGCTTGTTTCAAAGAATGAAAAGCACTTTCCTCCTTCCAGTTTTTACCTTTCTCCTCTAATCTTTACCAAAAAAAAAAAAAAATTACACAAAACACATAAACAGACAAACAAAAATCCCTCTGCCCAGGCTTACAGGATATAGGCTAAAACAAGGCATTCCACAAAATATGTCAGCAGCTATTAAAAACAGTATGATAGGTGCATTATTGAAGAAACAATATATTTTTAAATTAAACTTTTTAGTATGAGATAATTGTAGAGTCACATACAAGTATTAGAAATTATATAAAGAAATAGTATAGGGGCGCCTGGGTGGCTCAGTCGTTAAGCATCTGCCTTCAGCTCAGGTCATGATCCCCGGGTCCTGGGATCAAGCCCCGCGTCGGGCTCCCTGCTCGGCAGAGAGTCTGCTTCTCCCTCTCCCACTCCCCCTGCTTGTGTTCCCTCTCTTGCTGTGTCTCTCTCTCTGTCAAATAAATAAATAAATAAAATCTTAAAAAAAAAATAAAGAAATAGTATAGAGAGTTCCCAAGTGTCCTTTGCCCAGTTTTCTCCAATGGTAACATCTCACATAACTGCACTACAATATCACAATGAGTATATTGACATCAATACAGTCCAGTTACAGAACACTGCTGTCACCATAAGGCTCTCTTGTATTGCCCTTATAAATGTACCCACTTCGCTCCCACAATCACTCACTGTTTAGCCCCTGGCAATCATCAATCTGTTCTCCATTCCTGAAATTTTTCATTTCAAGAATGGAATCACACAGTATGTAACCCTTTGGGATTAGATCTTTTCATTCAGCATAATTCTGTGAAAATTCATCCAAGTGGTTACATGCACCAATAGCTCATTCCTTTTAATTACTAAGTAGTATTCCATGGTATGGATATACCACAGTCTATGAATCTGTTGAAGGACATATGGGTTATTTGCATTTGGGGGCTATTATAAATAAAGCTGCTATAGAAACTTGTGTACAGTAATTTGCATGAATATAAGTTTTGATTTCTATAAGATAAGTGCCATATGATTCCTATATATATTTTGTTAGATTTACTCCTAAGCATTTCTTTTTTTAAAGCAATTGTAAATGGTATTTTTTTTCAGTGTTCACATATTTACTGTTAATATATAGAAATGCAACTGATCTTTGAATGTTTATCTTGTATCCTGCAACATTGTTAAATTCATTTATTAGTTGCAGGAGTTGTTTTTTTATAGGCTCCATGGGCTTTCTATATGGACAATCATGTCTTCTACAAATAGAGTCACTTTTACTTCTTCCATTCTTATCTATACACCTTTTTCTCCCTTTGTAGTGAGAGCAGACATCCTTGCCTTGTTCCCAAGTTTATGGGGAAAGCATTTAGTTTTGGACATTAAGTATAACAGTAGCAACAGTTTTTCTTTTTTAGATGCTTTTTATCAAGTTGAAGGAGTTCCTTTCTATTCTTATTTTTCTGAGAGTTTTTTTTTATCATGAATGGGTATTGAATTTTGCCAAACACTCATTTAAAAACACTTCTCTTCCTTCTAACTACCCCATACCTTCTCCTCTGTCTAGTTTTTACCAAAAAAAAAAAAAAAAAAAAATTACACAAAACAAATTAAAAAAAAAAAAGCAGGTCCTCTGTCCAGGTATACAGAACATAGGCTAGCATGAGGCTTTCCATAAAACATGAGCACAGCTGTTAAAAAGAGTTGCAGTAGATTCACTGCAAAAAGAGACACAACAAATTTTTAAGCAAAAAACAAAACAAAAACAAGTCAACTATAGATATAATGTAGATGTATATAATATGTGTTGAGGTGATATTTGATATTAGATGATTATTTATATAATTATAAGGAAAGAAGTCTGGAAGACTACCAAATTACTGGGTGGGAAGTGGTGGGGTAGAAAAGGACCTTCACTCTTTTATACTCTTGTTTAGTGTGTAATTTGAATGTTTTAAAATAAGCTGGTAGTGAATGGTGAGTTTTAAAAAATATCTAAAAAAGAAAAAACATGGGGAAAAATCACATCGCAAAATGCTATGAACCACATACATTTTTGCAACGCCGAATGGAATTTTTATCTTAAGATGCTGTCTTTGTCAGTCTAAAACATGAATGCCTTGACAGAGAGATATTATGAAACTATGTTCCACTTCCACTCATATTCACACTGGATAAAGAGGACAAAAATTCAAAACAAAAACTCAAAAAATGAGGTAAAAGAGGGATCCCTGGGTGGCTCATTCTGTTAAGCATCCAACTCCTGATTTGGGCTCAGGTCATGATCTTAGGGTTGTGAGATTGACAAGGTTGTGAGGGCAAATGACTCAGTCTCTCCATGCCTCAGTTTCCTTGCTCCAACTGGAGGACATCAATTTTACTCCCTCCCAGCCTTATTGAGAAGGCTGTATCAGAAGATGCACTCAAAGCACTCCATAGTGTTAGCACAAAATGAGCATTCAGTATCTGTTAGTCATTGTTGATAGTTACAGGAATTAGATCTAGAAAAAAACTGGGCATGGAGTCTGCTTGAGATTTTCTCTCTGCCCTTCTCCCTTTCCCCTTCTCGAAAGAAAGAAAGAAAAAAAAGAAAGAAAGAAAGAAAGAAAGAAAGAAAGAAAGAAAGAAAGAAAGAAAGAAAGAAAGAAAGAAAAGGGAAGAAGGAAGAAAGGAAGGAAGCAAGGAAGGAAAAGAACAAAGTTAGAACCTCTTGGAAATAAGCCCATCGCTCCCACCCCAAACAAATTCTCATAAAGGTTCCATGTCATGATTTGAATTTTTAAGTCAGTTTAATCTAAAAGTGGTAACTTCAGAGAAGTGAATTTGTCTAAAATGATGGATGTGAGAGAAGCAGTGACTAATGTGCCTGCACACACACACCTAGCAGAGTGGGATAAAGACATCTTTCTTCTTCTTCCCCTGCCTCAGACCAGGTTCACGGAAGGACACAACCAGACAAAGAGAGCCCTGCTGAAGTGTGATCATGTGGTCATAGAGAAGAAATGGAGCAGAAGACACAAGAGCAAAACACCTTCACTGGTTTATAGACATTGCTATAACCCATCATTGCCTCATCAGGAAACAGAAGAAACATTCTGAGTTTTCTCAGTATGTCCAGGACAATTCTCCAGGGTGTCCTCTCTTCCTCTGAAGAGAAAGAACAAACTTCCCTCCTTGGGAAGTCCAAATGACACAGCTAAGGGGAGACCAGCACATCCCATGGCTATCAGCGAAGTGTGAGACCAGTGCTGTCACCTTGACCCAACAAAGACCCAAAAACATAAACCCACCACTTGAAGTGGGTGCTACTTAGACTGTAATGCACTGGCACTCCAAATTGGGATGGAGGTGGAGTATGAAGAGCTTAGTAAGTAAAAGACTCTGATGGACATAAAAGGGGAAGGCACTAAATAATATAACAAATATGAAACATATGGAAAAATATTCAACCTCATCAGGAACCCCCAAAATGGAAATTTAAACAGTGAGACAAGTTGCTGATTACCCATGGTAAGGTCTCCCCAAAGACCCTACCTGAATTCCGACCACAGCTCCAGCATTTCTGAACCAGATGACCTTGGCCAAATGACTCAGTCTCTCCATGCCTCAGTTTCCTTGCTCCAACTGGAGGACACCAATTTTACCCCCTCCCAGCCTTATTGAGAAGGCTGTATCAGAAGATGCACTCAAAGCACTCCATAGTGTTTAGCACAAATGAGCATTCAGTATCTGTTAGTCATTGTTGATAGTTACAGGAATTAGATCTAGAAAACACAGTTCTGGTAGTAACAAATGCCAGAGTGAAAGGAGCACATTCACACCTGTCGGCATAGCCCATTTGGAAAACACCTTGACAAAATGTATCAAGGAGTCATGACACTATTAATACCTTCAGATTGTCCCTAAGGAAATAATAGAAAAGAGAAAATCCAAGGATGAACACTATAGTCCTATATACAAAAGCAAAAAAAAAAAAAAATTGAAGTAATGTAAATATTATTAATAATTACAAGAATGATTAAGTCAATACAACATTTTAAACTCAATATTTTGCTGCTACTAAAACTTACAGTTAAGAAAAACACATAGCAACAAGGAACATAAGCTCAGGATATAATACAAAAAAGGCAGAACATAAGCAATAAGCATTTCAACACTGAGGTCACAACCACATAAAAAAGTAAGATGTGTGACTCCCTCTCATCTTCAGTTCACTCACCCAACCACACTTTGGCCCCAGTCAATATCTCCAGATGAAAAAAAAACAAAAACCAAACTCTCCGGATGAGTTGCTCTAAGCCCTGCCCCTTCCCATTAGCCCCATTGCCACCTCCTTGAGAATGGCACTTTTCCTCACAGGAAAATACAGCAAGAGTTTTTCATGGGGTTGCCTTTCTTCAGATGAAAAACCAGAGCTGATCACACCACTGTATCCTGTGGAAGACCCATGTGGGACTCCCAGTGGCCATGCGATAAAGCCAAGACCCGAAGTTTACCTCACCTGCCGCTTTGCCCCCTTTTCAACCATCCCATCTCTTTCATTCCTAAGCAGGATATCAAATCGTGCTAGACTCTCAAACACAGTGTACTGATTCACTTCCTTTCATATCCCATCCCATCTCCCTCAATACTCTTCTCTCCTCATTCACCTTTGAAAACTCCCATTCATCTTATATATTCCCTCAGATACCATGATGCCTACATGGCTTCTATGCCCCACTCTGGCTTTTTATCAGTTCCTCATCTGGCTACTTCTACATGGCACATGCAAGTACTACTGTCTGTATACAGATCTCCCCACCACCCTGCAAGCTCTTGGAGAGTGGGTATTTATCTTCCATCCCATTCCTACTCCAGTACCAGATGCACAGCAGGAGCTCAAGAAGCGTTTGCTGAAAGTATGGGTTTTGTATTTATTTCCTCTCTTAGAAAGGAGTTTATGCAGTTGTCTGTGTTTCTAACTCCCATCAAGTCTGTATTTTCCCCCCTGACTTGGACAGTCAACAGAACTGCCAATCCAGTGGCCTCCATGTTCTGCTACAGCCACCCAGCAGCCAAGCACATTCTGCATCTTCACCGTGGTGAGGGACACATGTCTGCATAAGGCACCCAACTGGGTTATTTTTCTGAGAACCTAAGAAAAGATTAGAGGATGAACTGTACACCAAAGATCCTAATTGCTGTTTTAAAAAAGTCAAGAGAAAAAACAGCAAAACAACAACTCCAAAACTCAGAAGACTGTTTGGATGTCTTCAAACTTTAATCTGACATGTTTGTAACACCAGCATGACCACTGCATTGTTTTGGTTCAATGGCCATCAATGACAAAGTTGTATTATGTTTCTTTATGTGTGGAAACTGCCCATTTAATGCATGTGAAATACAGGGTTCCAAACCCATCATCAATGTTTGTAAAAAGCCCGTTGTGTACAAGACACTGAGGAGGGCATAAAGAGGTACATGGCATTGTCCCTGAGCTCAGTAGCACAACATAAACCAAGAAAATAGCTACACTACCCACTGTGTGAAGTGCCAGACTCCAGGAGTTCATAGGGGGGTGATCTCGCTGTGAGAGAGATTGATCAAGAAACTTTTACAAAGGAGCTGGGACTTGAGCGGGGTCTCAAGGGATTGGCAGGATTCCGATAGCTATGGAGAACAGGGGAGGGCATCATGGGGGGACCTCAGCACCAGCAATAGCTTAGCTGAGGTCAGGTAAGGAATTTGTGTCAGACAGGAAGTTTGGGCAATACTACTACACCTCTGGGTGGCATCCACTGAGCACTTTCCACAAGTCAAATATGCGGCCAAGTGCTGCAGAAAGCTAAGCCTATCAACAACTCTGAGAAGAAAGCATGACTGCTCCCATTTTGGGATGGGGAGAGGAAGATTCAGAGAGTATGTTCTTTGCCTAAGGTCACACAGCTACAAGGTGATTGCCTGGGGGCATTTGGGACTGGAGTATGGGGGGTCTTGTGTACAATGCTAGACATTGAGAACGTGATCCTGGAGACAATCAAGAGATGTTGAACGAGGTAGGGACAGATTCCGTGATGCTTCTAAAAGATTCATCTTGGCCTTTGCCTAAGAGCAATTGGAAGAGAAAGAGTCAAAGAGAGAAAACTTGCTTTAATGTGCAATATTTTTTCCAAAGATGTATTTTATCCTTTGTTAATAAATAACCGATTCAGAAATGGTCAATTAAATAAAACACCCAGTTTTGTGGGGATGGGCTAGGGCTGTCGCTGTCCTTTCCCACCAGACTTCCCTAACTCTTCTCAACTGAGTGCTGTAGAGCAATCTCTAAGACTTCTGGAATACTTGGTATTCCTCATCATCTCTCCTCTCCTCCACATCTTCCTGACACTGGATATGCTCAGAAATATGACTCAGGCTTCAGTCAACCATAGAAGGAAACAGAAATCATGCTGCTACCAAGGAAATGAAGTTTTTCAAGATTCCAAGAAAAACCTTAGCTGAGGGCCGAAGACATTTCTCCACCAGGACCTCAGAGCAATGTATAGGAGTACAAGGACATTTGATACAGCATTATCTCTAAAAGCGAAACTTTGGAAATAACATAAATGTCCACCAGAAGGGGTCTGGTTATAGTGGACTACTAAGCACTATTAAGAAGATTGAGGAAGTTGTCTCTATGCTCACTTGGAAAGATCTCCAAGAAATAATGTTAGGTGAAAAAAAGCAGGCAGAAGTTCACTTCTAATATGGCAGAGTAAGCCCTCTCCAGATCGACCCTCCCACAGATCACAGCTATAAACTTTAGGCAAAATACAAAAAAACAACTACTGAGAATTCTGGAGAGTAAAAACAGACAGACTATAGAGTAACAACTGGCACAGGGTGAATTTCCCAAATTTTTTTTCCTGTTTTTTTCCCTGAACACAGGCTATGCGTGAGGAGTAGTGAAGCATGGGTGGCTAAAACTGAGAGAAAATCTGTTGTCTTTCTGGCTAGAAAACCTAGGCAAATAAGTAAATGCAACTGTTGTCACAAGAGTATGAGGAGGAATCCTAGAGGCAGGAGTAGAAGAAGGTGATCCCCTGATTCTGTGCATGAACTCTGGATGAATCTCAGGCTGACCACTAAACGAGCATGCATTGGAGGGACAAAGCAGTGTAGCAAAGGCTTAAAGAATTAAACTGAGACAAACCCACTGAAGAGAAGACAAAGCCCAAGGTTAGGCCTTGAGTCTAACCAGGTTAATTGCTAAAATAAACCACCAACTTTCTTCAGAAGAAAATAACTTTCTTCAGAAAAAACTCAGAGTCCCCGGAACATAATATGCACAATGTCCAGGATATAATCCAAAGGAATGAGGAAAATGTGACTATCAGTAAATGCCTACCCTAAAATGATACAGATATTGAAATTATCAGATGAGGGCTTTCAAGAAAATATTATAGTTGATCCTTGAATAATGCAGGGGTTAGGGACACCAGCCCCCTGCGCAGTTGAAAATCCACATATAACTTTTGACTCCCCAAAGACTTAACTGCTAACAGATTACTGTTGACTGAAAGCTTTACCAGTAACATAAATAGTCAATTAACACATATTTTGTATGCCATATGTATTATATATTGTATTCTTACAATAAAGTAAGCTAGAGGGCGCCTGGGTGGTTCAGTCAGTTAAACGTCTGCCTTCAGCTCAGGTCAAGATCCCAGGGTCCTGGGATGGAGCCCCTCATCGGGCTTCCTGCTCAGCGGGGAGCCTGCTTCTCCCTCTCCCTCTGCCTGATGCTCCCCCTGCTTGTTCTCGTGCTCTCTCTCTCTCATAAATAAATAAAATCTTAAAAAAAAACAAAGTAAGCTAGAGAAAAGAAAATGTTAAGAAAATCATAAGGAAGAGAAAATACATTTATAGTACTATACTGCATTTTTTTAAAATCCATGTGTAAGTAGATCTGTACCATTCAAACCCATGTTGTTCAAGGGTCAACTCTATAACCATACCCTATGAGGTCAAGAAAAATATGCTGTAATTAATGAAAATATAGGAAATCTCAGCAGAGAAACAGAAGACGAAAACAAGAAACAAATGAAAATTTTGGTATGGAATAACACAATATCTGAAAATAAAACAGGCTTATGAATAGGTTTAATGGCAGAAAGGAAATGCCCAAAGAGTCAGTGAGCTTGACAATAGATCAATATAAATTATCCAAAAGAAAAGGAAGAAAGATTTTAAAAAATGAACATCAAAGAAGATATAAACAAATGGAGAGATATTCTATGTTCATATACCAGAAGACGCACTCTTGTTAACATGCCGGTTCTTAAGATCCCAACACAATCACAGTCAAGTTCCCAAGAAGTTATTTTATAGATGTGGACAAATTTATTCTAAAAATTATATAAAAAGGCACAGGACCTATAAGAGCCAAAAAGCAATGAAGAACAACGAAACTGAAGAACTCATACTATCCAAACTCAAGACTACAATAATTAAGACGGCATAGTACTGGAGAAGTAGACACATAGGTCAATGAAACCGAATAGAGCCCATAAATAGTCCCACACAAATACAGTCAACTGAATTTTGATAAAGCTGCAAAGACAATTCAACTGAGAAAGGATCATCTTTTTGACAAATGGGGCTGGGACACTTAGACATCCATATACAAAAATGAAACAAAGCAAATAAAAAAAAAGGCCTTACATATTAAACAAAATTAACTTAAAATGGGTCACAAACCTAAATATAAAATGCAAAGCCATGAAATTATTGGAAGAAAACAAAGGAGAAAATCTACATGACCTTGGGTTTGCGATGAGTTTTACACACACCAACAAAAACACAATCCATAAAAGAAAAATAAATCAATTGAACTTTATTAAAATTTAAAACTTCTGCTCTGCCAAAGATACTTTGTTAAGAGAACAAACACCATAAAGTTGCATAAAACCTTTGCAAAACACATATCTGATAATAGACTGATATCCAAAATATCCAAAGAACTCTAAAACTCAATAATAAAACAAGTAACTCCATTTAAAAATGGGCAAAATACCTAAAGAGACACTTCACCAGAAAAACTATTCAGAGAGCAAATAAGCATATGAAAAGATGCTCAACATCATATGTCACCAGGGAAATGCAAATTAAAACAATTAGATACAACTACACACCTATTAGAATGGCTAAAATCCAAAACACTGATGATAACTGGCAAAAATCCAGGGCAATGGGAACTTTCTCAGGCAATGCTGGTGGGAATACAAATTGATAGAGCCACTTTGGAAGACCATTTGGCAGTTTCTTACAAAGCTGAACATAGTTTTACTATATAATTCAGCAATAGCACTCCTAGGTATTTACCCAAGTTATTTGAAAATTCACGTCCACACAAAAATCTGCATGTAAATGTTCATAGCAGCTTCATTTATGATTACCAAAAACTGGAGGCAACTAAGATGTCCTTCAGTTGGTGAATGGATAAACAAACTGTGGTACATTTACAGAGTAGAATAGTATTCAGCAATAAAACCATGCAAAAACACGGATGACTCTTAAATGCATATTGCCGAGGGAGAGAAGCCAGTCTGAAAAGGCTATACGCTATGTGATTATATTTACATGACATTCTGGAAAAGGTAAAACTATAGTTGGTAGTCAGATTAGTGGTTGCCAGATTTGGGGAGGGAAGGAAACCAATAGGTGAAGCATGGGGTATTATTTGGGGGTAGTGAAACTATTCTGTATGATACTGTAATGGCAGGTACACGAAACTATACATTTGTCAAAACCCACAGAACTTCACAGCACAAAGGGTGAAACTTAATGTACGTGATTTTTTTAATCATGTAAAAGTTAAGGGGATTACAGAATGGAATTCAGACTGACCAAAGAATCTATCACAAATGTATAAAACGACCTCACTGAAGGGGATGGGAGATAAAGGTATTGAAATAAGTAACTTTGGAGTTGAGTGTAGACTGTAAAACCAAAAGCAAAATAAACTGAACTTAAGCACTGTACTCTGGATGATAACATTGTTTCCCAGAGGGGCATGAGTTAGCAATTCTGAAACCACTATATATGTATACTGGAACTGAAGAATTAAGTAAATGGATGGCAAATGGCTGGAGTTAGGTTTCTCACTATTGGAGCAGGAGATTACAGAAAAGGTAGGGGAAAAGTTTAGAATGATCTATGTGGTAATGGATTGGAACTGAGACATCAGTATGAACTCAATTTTAGCTTAATATAGATACAAATGGGTACATATTGAGATACCTGTACACACACAGGTTAGTATAAAACCATATATTTCCATCATGCAACTGATGAATTACTGAACTCTACAACTGAAACTAATGACACACTATATGTTAAATAACTGAATTGAAATAAAATAAGATATTTTTTAAAAAGGAAAAAAACTCCACCTATATTTCCTTGCTGTATCAACTGAGAAGACCTAGAAGTAACAACACTCTATTAGCAGTGAAAACACTTGGCACCCAAACCTTGGTATCTCAAACCATTCTCCAACAAAAAGAACTTAGGGATCCTTGAAAAAAATGACTGATCCTCGGACTAGGCTACGTGACCATGAGACCAAGGGTTTTGAGAGCCCAGCTTTAGTGGATTGCACTTGAGATAACAATCTGAGTAAAATCTGGCTTAGGAGCTATGCAATTCTTGCCATAAAATTTTGTATACAGATGCCTTACATTTTTTGGAATATGAGATCTGAAAGTGAGTCATATATATTATTCTTCAGAAGTTCCTAATCATACTCTGGGTATTCAGCAACAGTGGAAGGAGGAAATTTTTCCCACAGACCCCAGTGTCCCTTTGTCCCATTCCCACTCACCCTCATCTCCTGGGCTCCCTTGATTCACACCTTCCCAGCAGCTACCATCTCACTCTGACACACTGTCCTTCTGCAAGCCAACTTCCAAATCTGAGCCAACCCAACCATCCCGTTTCCCTATCACTGCCCCAAGTACTAACTGTATCACCACACTGCCTAGCCACAACTGTACATTACACCACAGCAAGCCACTCAAGACCGGGTCTTCCATGATCTCCACAAGCCCTCTTCCTCCTTGCCTCTCTTCTCCCCACCCTACCACTGTCTATGGCTGTAAACACAGAGCATCCTCTTCCAAAGTTTCCACCCCACCCCTGCTCCCTTTCCTCATTCCTTGATCTAACTCTGCATTACTGAGGGAATAGATATCATCCATTAGAGTGTTCCCAATTTTCTTGCCCCTCCTTGAAAATTCTTTGTTTCCTCCTTTCTTCAGACCTTCCATCCCTCCCATCGCTGAAGGAGAAACATCTGCTTTGTTTTTAGGGTCATTCCTCCATCTGTGCTTTAAAGGCTTGTCATGAGTCTCCCCTTGACCTTCCTACCAGGCAACCCCCCCTCTCTCTGGCAACATTAATCTCTCCCTTCCTTTACTTCCTCTTTCCCTTCTAGGCTTAGACACACTCAAGTTACTCCTACCTCTTAAACACCATTCCTCCACCCCATGGGCATTTAACGCCTGGGCCCACATCATCTCGCTTGGTTGAAGGCATGGCACAGGATGTGGTCCCACACAGACCGGGGTTCAAATTCAGCTCCATACTTACCATGTAGGTAACACTGGGGAATAACCAGGACCATGCTAAAGTCTATGGAGGGACCCTCGCTTGTTGTGCACATGTGAGGGGCTTCACTTAAAATAAGACAATAGCTCACAGAATCCCTTCAACATCCTCAGAAAACTGGGCCAGTATATTTCATTTAGAGGAGAAAAACCAAGTAATCTGTACAAGTACGCACAGCTAATAAAGGCAGAGGCGGAACTCTAACTCAGCTTGTCTCACACTAAAGTCCACATGCTGTCTTCCAAGAAGCCTAACATCCTGGTCCTCAGTCCCTTACCTACAGAATATCAACATTAGTGTCACCCTTGTGGAACTCCTGTAAGAATTAAAGGAAATGGTGTATGGAGAGCAGTTAGCAAAATGCCTGGCACTTGACAAATGAGCATCATTCAACAAATGGTGATGGTTACTCTGGGATCACTAACTACACATTGCTTCTTGAAATTCTCTCCTCTTGGCTTCTATGAACCTTTAATCTTCTGGTTCTCCTCCCACTTCCCTGGCCTATCCCTTGCATTCCCCCATCATGCCCTTTCGCTTATCCTTTAAATGTAGGCTTTGTCCAGAGTTCCTCATAGTTACTTCTTCCTGCACGATGTCACCTACTCCCCCCAGCTTCAGCCAATGCATCCCAGAGCCTCCACACTCCTGCTTGAAGCTTCTGCAAACTCATGCTTTCCTCCCTAAACCTGTTCCTCCTCTGTGTTCTCTATTCCAAGCCAAGGTGTTCCCTGAACCACAAGCTAATTCTCATTGCTTCCTTCCTTACAAACCATCAGCAGAGCCCCATTGCCAAGAAAATAAAATGCAAAATCTTTAACAAGGCAAGAAAAGCCCTCCATCATCTAAGCCAAACCAGGTTCCCAGCTGCCTCCAATATCCCCAGTTTATTACATGGTTGCTATCATGCTTCCCTACCCCAAGATCTTCTCTCTTCCCAGCATCCCCAGATGTTCCAGTGGTTCCTAGCATGGCATTGTGTTACACCCCTTTACTATCCTGGGTATCATCTCCAGACTGGCTCCATTTATCTGGGTCTCTATTTACAAATGAAGCCCAGAAATCAACAATACTCCCGGCACTGAGTGGAACTATCCCCTCCAGTGTTCTGAAAATTATGCTTCTTATAATACAGTGTGTCCTCTTCATGCCTGCAGGCCAAGTCAGTCTGGCTTCCAACTGCCGCATGGAAGTCAAGTCAGCCTGTGCTTGTTACAGCTTCATCATGCTCCCAGGACGTCAATGTTGATGTGGGATCCTCTCAGGTCTACATTCTGCTTTTCCAACAGGATTGAAAACCCCTTAAGTGCAGGGACTTAATATCTATGTTCTATCCTCTAAAACTTACAATACTGCCATGCCTTTAGTCCATGTAGTGGACTAAAGTGAATAAGCCAGAGGATTTGTAAGATCATATATAAAAGTGGGGTTATATCAGAGGAAAGGCCATAGTTAAACCAACTTCTCCACTTTTAAAATTCCACTTACTTTAAAAACGGAGTATAGGCATAGAGTATACTTTTGTACTAAGCATCTCCTGTGATCTGATTCTCAGAGTCACGCTGCAACAATGACAAAGTGTCCTCTAAATTTAGGAAATATCTCATGGCAGTAGAAGGTATTATTTGGCTGACAAGATTAGTTCTTTTAAAAGAAATGTCTGGAGTGTGCATTGAAACAAAGCTTAGATGAGATGCCAAACACGAGAAAGGGAAAGCACTGCAGTGAACCAGCCCCTTAGCGCCTTACACCATGACAGTTATTTATTCAAGCATGAAAACTGGGACATTTGTTCTTACAATGCTAATTAAACAAAGAAATGAGATATGCAAATATTTTTAAAAAGTCTACTCACTACAACATTCTCATCAGATGAAAATTAATAAAGAAAACACGGCCCAAGAGAGTCACTCTGGTGCTAATGCCCATCACCCTAACCACCTGACCCATGATATCCCAGCGAACAAAAATCAAGTTGAGTCTAAAGTTGCCCCCACAAACCCAGAGACAGATAGAATCTAACCCTCAGAATATAACATGGGCCAAGTGGGCTCAAAGGTCAGAGTTTACCCAAGCAAGAGGCATGGAAGTTTCCAGAAATCTAAGATGCTGCACTTTGGGGCCCCACATCCAACACTCCTCCTCCAGTGCAGCCTCCAAATAGAGAGCCTTTCAAGTAGTGACTAAATGGATAGAAAAACAAGACCCATCTATATATGCTGCACACTTCAGGCCTAAAGACACATACAGATTGAAGGTAAAGGGATGGAAAAAGATATTCCATGCAAATGCAAGCAAAAAAAATAAAAAGCTGGGGTAGCCACACATATTAGACAAAACAGACTTTAAAACAAAGATTATAAAAAGAGGTGAAGAAGGGCACTACTAATGATAAAGGGATCACCCCTACAAAAGGATATAACAGTTGTAAATATCTATGTACCCAAACAGGAGGACCTAAATATATAAAGCGAATATTAACTGACATCAAGGGAAAAATTGACAGTAATACAATAATAGTAAGGATTTTAACACCCTACTTAAATCAATGGATATATCATCCAGACAGAAAAATCAGTAAGAAAACAGTGGCTTTGAGCAACACATTAGATTAGATGGCCTTAACAGTACACACAGAACATTCCATCCAAAAACAGCAGAATACACATGTTTTCAAATGCACATGTAACATTCTCAGGATAGATCACATGTTAGGCCACAAAACAAGTCCCAGTAAATTTAAGAAGATTAAAATCATATCAAGCATCTTTTCTGACCGCAATAGTGTACAACTAGAAAGAAATCACAAGAAATAAACTGGAAAAGACACAAACATACGCAGATGAAACAACATGCTAAACAACTAACGGGTCAATGAAGAAATCAAAGAGGAAATTTAAAAAAATTCTGAGACAAATGAAAATGAAAACACAGTGTTTCAAAATCTTTGGGACACAACAAAGCAGCTCCAAGAGGAAAGTTTATAGCAATACAGACCTACGTCAAGAGATAAGAAAAATCAAATAAACCATCTAAGCTTACACCTAAGAAACTAGAAAAAGAAGAACAAAGCTCACAGTAAAAGGAAGGAAATAATAAGGATTAGAGTGGAAATAAATGAAATAGAGGCTGAAAAAAAAAAAACACTAGAAACAATCAGTGAAACTAAGAGCTGGTTCTTTGAAAGGATAAGCAAAATTGATAATCCATTAACCAGCTTCATCAATTTAAAAAAAAGAGAGGATGCAAATAAATAAAATCAGAAATAAAGGAAGAGAAATTACAACTGACACCACAGAAATACAAAGGATTTTAAGAGAAAACTACAAAAAAATTTCACACCAACAAACTGGACAACCTAGAAGAAATGGATAAATTCCTAAAAAACATAAATCCTCCAACGTGGAATAAGGAAGAGATAAAAAATCTGAATAGACCAATTACTAATAATGAAATTGAGTCAGTAATTTAAAGAATTCCAACAAACAAAAGTCCAGGACCAGATGACTTCACAAGTAAATTCTACCAAATATTTAAAGAAGATTTAATAAATTGAAGAGAAAGGGAGAGGCTGGGTGGCTCAGTCGGTTAAGAGCCTGCCTTTGCTTCAAGTCATGATCCCAGGATCCCGGGATCAAGCCCTGCATAGGGCTCACTGCTTGGTGGGGAACCAGCTTCTCCCTCCCCCTCTGCTGCTCCCCCTGCATGTGCTTGCACTCTCTCTCTCTCTCTCTCTGTCAAATAAATAAATAAAATCTTTAAAAATAACTAAATGAATAAATAAATTGAAGAGGAAGGATGGGGCACCTGGGTGACTCAGTTAAGCATCTTACTCTTGATTTTAGCTCAGATCATGATCTCAGGGTCATAAGATCAAGTCCTGCATTGGGCTCCATGCTGGGTATGAAGTCAGCTTAAGATTCTCTCTCCCTCGCTTGCTGCCCCTCCCCCCACCATGCTCATGATCTTTTTCTCCCTCAAAAAAAAAAAAGAGAGAGAAAGGAATGCTTCCAAATTCATTCTACAAAAGCAGCATCACATGATACCAAAATCAGACAGAGACACTACAAAAAAAAAAGAAAGAAAAAGAAAAATCATAGCCTAATATCCCTGATAAGCATAGCCTAATATTATAGCCTAATATCCCAGATGAACACAGATGCAAGAATCATCAACAAAATATTAGCGAACTTAATTCAACAATACATTCAAAGGAGTATTTTCCACGATCAAGTAGGATTTATTCAGGGGAGGGAAGGATGATTCAATGTCCACAAATCAATCAATGTGATACACCACATTAACAAAATGAATAAAAATCATATCATCTCAATAGACACAGAAAAAAAAAACAAACATTTGACAAGATTGAACATCCATTTGTGATTAAAAAAAATAACTCCCAATAAAGTGGGCATAGGGGCAGCTGGCTGGTTCAGTCGATGGAGTATGAGACTCTTGATCTCAGGGTCATGGGTTCAAGCACCACATTGGGTGTAGAGGTTACTTTAAAAAAATAAAAATCTTTAAAAAAACAAAGTGGCATAGAAGAAACATACCTCAACATACTAAAGGCCATATATGACAAACCCACAGCTAACATCATACTCAATGGTAAAAAGCTGAAAGCTTTTCCTCTAAGACCAGGAACAAGACAAAGTTGTCCACTCTCATTACTCTTATTCAACGTAGTACTGGAAGTCCTAGACCCAGCAATAAGACAAGAAAAAAGAAATTAAAAGGCATCCATATTGGTAAGGAAGAAGTAAAACTGTCACTATTTGCAGATAACATGATACCACATATAGAAAACCCTAGGAACTCCACAAAAGACTTCATGTCTTAGGACTAATACATGAATTCAGTAAAGTTAAAGGATACAAAATTAATATACAGAAGTTTCTGCATATTAATTGTGTTTCTCTACACTAATAACAAACTAGCAGAAAGAGAAATTGAGAAAATAATCCTTCACAATTGTATCAAAAAGAATAAAATATCTAGGAATAAACTTAATTTAAAAAATAAATTTAAGGAGGTGAGTGACCTATGCTCTGAAAACTATAAGACATTGATTTAAGAAATTGAAGATGACGCAAGTAAATGGAACATTATACCAAGCTCATTGATTGAAAGAATGGACATTGTTAAATTGTCCATACTATTCAAAGCAATCTACAGATTCAACATAATCCCTATCAAAATAGCAATAGTATTTTTTACAGAACTAGAACCAATAATCCTAAAATTCATATGGAACCATGAAAGACCCCAGATAGCCAAAGCAATCTTGAAAAAGAAGAACAAAGCTGGAGATATCACAATCCCAGATTTTAAACAATACTACAAAGCTATAGTAATCAAAATAATATGGCACTGGCACAAATATAAAATAGATACATTGATAATACAGCAGAATAGAAAGCCCAGAAATAAACCCACAGTTTGATGGTCAATTGATCTACAACAAAGGAGGCAAGAATATACAATGGGGAAAAGACAGTCTCCTCAATAAATGATGTTGGGAAAACTGGACAGCTACATACAAAAGAATGAAACTGGACCCCTTTCATATACCATACACAAAAACAAACTCAAAATGGATTAGAGGCCTACATGTGAGACCTAAACTATAAATTTCCCAAAAGGAAACATAGGCAGTAAACTGTTGGACATTGGTCTTAGCAATATTTTTTTGGATCTGTCTCCTCAGACAAGGGCAACAAAAGCAAAAATAAACAACTGGGACTACATCAAACTAAAAGGCTTTTGCACAGCAAAGGAAACCATCAATGAAACAAAAAGACAACCTAATGAATGGGACTAGACATTTACAAACAATGTTTCCGATGAGGGGTTAATATCCACAATACATAAAGAACTCATACAACTCAACACCAAAGAAAACAAACAATCTGACTTAAAAATGGGCAGAAGACCTAAATAGACATTTCTCCAAAGAAGACATACAGATGGCCCACAGACACATGAACAGAAGCTCAACACCACTCATCATCAGGGAAATGCAAATCAAAACCACGATGAGATATCACCTCACACCAGTCAGAATGGCTAATATAAAAAAAAACCAAGAAATAACAAGTGTTGGTGAGGATGTGGAGAAAAGGGAACCCTTGTGCACTCTTGGTGGGGATGCAAATTGGTGCAGCCACTGTGGAAAATGGTATGGAAATACCTCAAAAAAATTGAAAATAGAAATATGTACAACCCAGTAATTCCACTTCTGAGTATTTACTGGAAGAAAACACAAATACTAATTCAAAAAGATATAAGCTATTATTACAGCATTATTCACAATAGATATGGAAGCAACCTAAGATATGGAAGCCACGTAAGTGTCCACTGATAGATGAATGGATAAAGAAGATGTGGTATACACACATCTATATCACAATGAACTATTATTCAGCCACAAAAAGAATGAAATCTTGCCATCCATGATGGTGGGCCTAGATGGTATTATGCTAAGTGAAATAAGTCAGACAGAGAAAGACAAATACCATATTATTTTACTTACATGTGGAATCTAAAAAACAAAACAAATGAACAAGCAACAAACAAAAAGACTCATAAATACAGAGAACAAACTGGTGGTTGCCAGAGGGGAGGAGTGCGGGGGGTGGGTGAAATAGGTGAAAGGGATTGAGAGGTACAAAATTCCGGTTCTAAAATAAGTAAGTCTCATGGATGAAAAGTACAGCATAGGGAATATAGTCAATGATATTGTAATAACTTTGTATAGTAACAGATAGTAGCCACACTTATCGTGGTGAGCACTGAGTATATAAATATCAAATCACTATGTTGTACACCTGAAACTAATATAATAATGTATATCAACTATGTTTCAGTTACAAAGAAAAAGATGAAAAAGGGGTCTTTGACAAGAGTTATTCAGCGCAGACCCTCAAGTCATTCTGGGGCAAGGTGGGCAAAACACTGCATTGCCCCCACATGAGCTGTTTGTCCTTGCCAAGCTACCTTACGTCACGCAGCCTCTGTCTTCTCATCTATAAAATGGGGATTATGGTAGAGCTGTTGTGAGCCCTGGGTGAGCAAATGCATAGAAAGCATCGCACATCTGGCCTGTCAGGGAGTGGTCAGCACACAGCAGCTGCCTTTCCCTTCTCCTGAACTTCCTCAGAACAACGATGCTGGCAATGGGATGGGGAGTCTCCAGGCTGAATCAGTCCACAGATATTCACCTGGAGCTGTGCGACGCCCCTGTCCTCTGCTAGCTGCCAGTCTAACAGCTGGCCCGAGAAGCAGACCACAGCTAACACCTGGGGCCGGACCAGTCAGGTGCCATGAGAGCTCCATGCAGGAAAGGCAGCCGCAAGAGTGGGGACGCTTCCTGAGGAAAGAACAGCTACCCTTAGGCAGAATGGGTAAATGGGAAAGAAGAGAGGGAGGTCATGGGCAGGGCCCAGAAGGGACAAGGTGTGGCCTGTTTGAGGAACTGCAATCGGATCTATATGCTAAGTATGAGATCATTTCTGTTGCCCAGAAAGAATCCCCTTTCACCCAGCTCCTCCACAGTCTGGGACAGGGGCTGCTCACTGAAGCTTTAATCCTGTTACACGGCCATCTCTAGAGAATGAGAGACCGTCCCCAGACCTGTGCGTCATCCGCCCAGAATAGCACTCCAGTCACACTGACAATGTCGTCAGACCCATGAGGCTCACCCATGAGCAATCTGCAAGGGTGAGCCAGGAAGCAAGTGAGCTCTGCAGGAAATAAAACACAAAATAGTCTCTGCCTGTATAGACCCCTGCATGGACTAAAAATACCCTGATGTGGGCAAGCTCCAAAGTTATAAAATGAAGGTCTGGATATACACAGAAGAAATGGAGAATGCTTCTTTTAATTGTTTAAAGATTCAGATCACAGTTCACTGCCCTTAATTCATTTAAAATGCCACCAAATGACATACATCTGATCTCCATGGAGCTGTGATGCGGACTGACTTATTCTCCACCAAAGAAACCTTCCCTTCATCACTATAGCCATCCATCTATTCATCTATCCATTCACCCACTAAGTGCCTACTAAGTGTCAGGCCCTGTTCTAAGTCCAGAGGGGACAACAGTGACCAAGAAGACACAGATCCTGCTCACTTGAAGCTAACATTCCCAATGATTGGCCTCACACGGCAGGCACCCCAGGCAAGACCTACTTGCTTCAGAGTCTTCTGAGCAGCAAATAAAGGTGGTTCCACAGGGGCACCTGGGTGGCTCCGTTGGTTAAGCGACTGCCTTCGGCTCAGGTCATGATCCTGGAGTCCAGGGATCGAGTCCTGCATTGGGTTCCCCGCTCAGTGGGGAGTCTGCTTCTCCCTCTGACCCTTGCCCCTCTCATGCTCTCTCTCTCTAATTCTCTCTCTCAAATAAATAAATAAAATCTTAAAAAAAAAAAAAAGGTGGTTCCACAGAAGCCCTCAGGCACTCCGCCCAGGGCCAATCTTGCAGGTAGGGAATGCCCAACCCTCAGTTTAACATCTTCCTGCTCCAGCTACAACCTCTCCAAACTCTGGTCAAGTCTGATCCAGAGGGGATTCCCTGCAATGTAGGCGGGACCCCCCCCAAACTGTGTAATAAATGTAGTAAGGCCACATATCCTCACAGGAGCAGGGCACTGTGATTCTCATCAGGGACATACATTTTAAATATGAACATCTTCTATTTTTATGGTCCCTACATTGGGGACGACAAGGGACCCCCACCTGGCTTTTATACGAATTGAGAAATAAGCCAAGGAACTGTAGACACGGGCCAAAATGTCACCTTTCTTATTGATGCAAGCCAGGCTAGAGTAAGCGGCTGACGGAAGTAGGGGAAGGACTTGCTAAAACCATAGTCCAGCCTTTGGCATGCTCACCCATGCCGTCCTGGCAGTGCCGGACAGGGAGGCCTCCCCATGAGAAGGAGCCTCTCCTGGGACTAGCCCTCAACACCTGCTCCTTAAAAAGGGGGGAAGCAGGAGAGCAGGTTTCCAAAAGCTCCAGCGTCTTGATCTCCAGCTTCCCCATGAGGTAGATCAGCCCACAGTCCCTGCAGTAGTGTAAGTTAGGGGTAGAGTCTAAACCAGTTGTATATTTAAAGGAAAATTTCTATTGGTGACCGCATAGGAAGCAACCCCTTCTTAACGCCCTGAATGAGTTCAAGGTCACAGTCACCAAAGCCAGACCTGCTGTCATCCTTTTGTCTCTCACATCCAACCAGCCCCAATATCCTCTCCATTCTGTCCTTTGCATTTACACCATATTCTTTCCCCACCCCTTCCACACATGTCTTACTTGGACCATTATCATAGTCCCAATTGCCAACCCTACACCTCCCTCTATCTTGCACCCATCTGCCATGACACTCTATCTAAAATGCAGTTCCAGTCATGTCCTTATCCTGCATGTAATCCTTCCTTTGCAGCTTCTCTGTGGCTCCTAAGTCCTTTCCCACTGTGGCCCTCACTCACCTGCCAGCTTGGTCAGTGTGGTAGATAAACCACCACAACTTCTCAAGCAGGCCATGGAAGCTCTGGCCACAGTAAGCCTTCTGTTCATCCACCATGGACTTCATTGGTTTATACCCCCTCCATGTCTTCATGCATGGTCTCCCCTCTGCCTGGAATGTTCTTCCCCCTCTTTGTTTCCCAAGCAATTTCTACTTATCTTCAAGAGTCAGCGTAAAGTCTTTTTTTTTTTAAGATTTTATTTATGTATTTGACAGAGAGAGACACAGCAAGAGAGGAAACACAAGCAGGGAGAGTGGGAGAGGGAGAAGCAGGCTTCCCGCTGAGCAGGGAGCCCGATGTGGGACTTGATCCCAGAACCCTGGGATCATGACCTGAGCCGAAGGCAGACACTTGACACTTAACGACTGAGCCACCCAGGTGCCCCGAGTCAGTGTAAAGTCTTTGGGGGAACTCTCCCCCAATGGCTTGAGCTAATCCTAATGACCCTTGTCCTGGTCCTGCTCATAACTCCATTATAGCACTAACATCACACTGATTGTAATAGATGGTTTCCAATCTCTCTGTCCCCCAACCCTCTCTTTCTCTAATTGACCCCAACTGACCCTATAGGGAAAAAAAAAATTTAGAGACTAGGACTCTGAAAAAAATCTCCAATTGATCTAGATTACAGAAGCAACTGCATCTAAAAAACAAAAACATATCCCTATAGAAAAGGAATAGATAAGAGAAAGAGCTCTTGAAAATTAAAATTGTACAAATAAAAATGTATAATAAGAAAAATTCCAGAACATAGAGCAAATCCTATTGAGAACTCTGAGGGGAAAAGTAAGAGAGAGGCAATCAAGACAAAAACTCCAACCTTCAAACCGAGCTCTGAGAAAACAGAGAAAAAAAGGGGAAAAGAATTACCAGAGAACTAGAAAAAGAAAGTTCCCCAAAATGAAAAGAGTTTTCAAATTGAAAGAGCTTACCAAGTGCCATGCAGGGTAAAATGAAAGACCAGATCTAGACACATTACTGAAAAATTTCCACATACCTAAGCCAAACCGCTTCCAGAGCTAACAAAGAAGTCTCATACAGGGGAATATACAACCTTTCTTTCTTTCTTTTTTTTTTTTAAAGATTTTATTTATTTATTTGACAGAGAGAGACACAGCAAGAGAGGGAACACAGCAGGGGGAGTGGGAGAGGGAGAAGCAGGCTTCCCGCAGAGCAGGGAGCCCGATGCGGGGCTCGATCCCAGCACCCTGGGACCATGACCCGAGCCGAAGGCAGATGCTTAACGACTGAGCCACCTGGGCGCCCCTATACAACCTTTCACCAGCAAACCTGATGCGAGTAAGCAGAGGTATTCAAAAATCATCCCATTGGACTGAGCTCAGAGTTGTACACACTCAACAAATGTTCATTATATATGGACCTTTTCCCCATAAAAGGGCATTCTACGTAAAGGTCGGATCCGCCTGTCTCCCCTCGCCCCTCATGCTCCCTGCACACCGATGCTCAGGACCACGGTGACACACAGCAATCACGCAAAGTCCGTGGTGCTGCTAAAAAACAAATCAGGTCCCAGGCCACAGTGGAGAAGGAAGCCGGGACTCTGGCCCAGCCGCTAACCAATTGGCATCTGCCAAATCCCAGTTTGGGTGGAATCACATTTTTAAATGTAGACAAAAAATTATTTTTAATTTTTGGTTCGGTTTGGTTAACCAAAGCAAATACAACCATGTGTCAAAGCGGTCCAGGAATGCCAGTGAGAAGGGTCTGTGATGGACTCACAGAACTCCTTGCTTGAGGATTACAAAAGCCATCCCAGTGTGGGTAAGGCAAAGCCCCAGCACCAGGCTGCCACACTGTGAGGCCTGGGGAGCTCGGGGCAAGCTGTTACATTTTTCTATATCTCAGTTTTCTCATCTGGAAAATGGGGATTGTGACAGCACCCACCTCATAGGGCCACTGTGATGACTAAAGGAGTGATTATCTATAAAATGCTCAGGGAAGCACTCAAACAAGGAGTTATTATTTGGTGATGGCCTGAACTACTGTCACCTTTCTCTGAGAAACTACCAACAGAGGGATTCGTGGCAGAGGAAGAAGAATGGAGTCCGTGAAATGTGGAGTGAGGAAAAGGTACAGGGACCTGTACAAGCACTTGTGCTACATGGCATATCAAGTTTCAGGTGGAAAAGCTCCTAAGGACAGCAAGCCTGGGCCATTAATCATCCATACTTGACCTCTCGGGTGGTACAGATGGTGCTCCCCAGAGGCAGGCAACAGGGCAGATGAAGCTCCTCACAGCTGCAGCCTGGGCACCCTTCCTCCACGTCCTGGGTGAGCAGGCTGCTAGAGGCAAGCCCCCTTCCAGGCAGGACCCAGGCTCAGAGCAACTTGGAAGCCGTCTATACTGACAAGAGCAACACTATCGCTCTCATAGCTACCACGGCCACACTGCAGGGTTTGAGGAGACTGGGGTTTCCTACAAGGCTTGCTCAGCCTCTGATGACTTAGTTCAAGGGAGCTCTGTTCCTTGAAACGTTATCATCGTCACAAACCTCTCCCATTCCTGGGCCACATCAAAGAGGGAGGGATGCCCAAGACTTTCCTCTCCTCCAGCACAGAAAGACTCCATATGCCGCCATGTTCTCTTGGGTTGTTTTCCATCTACAGGCGTGACCTGGAGACTTTGCTCAGGGTGGGAGGGCTGGAGGTCAACTTCTAAGGTCTTTGTGCCTGAGAGACGCGGAGCGGAGCCTCATTTAGAAGTGTCTCCAAAAAACGTATACACTGGACTCTTGTCTCTGAGGTCTCTTCCAACCACAAAAATCTCCAGACTCTCTTTATGAAGTGTTATTCTCAATACCACCACCACCACCTTCCCCTTCCTGCCAACGTAATCCCTGGAGGCTGCCTCACAGTGGAGCCCCTCACAGCGCTATAGTATCTCAGTTACCTGGATACACCAGGAGCTCCTGGAGGGCGCACACCTGTTCCAGGTTATCTCTGCTCACGGTCCACAGCGACTCATCCCACATGTGTTCACAGAATTGAAGTAAATTCAAAATGGCAATTCTTTAAAATAACCATTTCAAAAATTCATGTCATGTGCTACCTATCTACAGTTGTACTGGATCTTTAGCTCTTTGCTCTTTGAGGAAAAAGGCAGCAGATGTACCTTTTAAAAAATAAATGTTTAAATTTCAGTTGTTAAAAATGTAAACTGCCATGGAAACACCACAAAAAAAAATTAACCATTTTCACACCCACCCAAAATGCTGCAAACTTATTTCTTAGGACATTTGTGAGCCAAATTATATCCTGAAGAGTCATCCAAATAACTCTGCATCCTATGTACAGTCTTGGTCTTCGGCCAGACAATTAATTACTCAGCTGATGCACCCCCCCAACTCTCCTTATACTAACCATTTTGTAACAATCAACACTGATAGCTGACAAGATGCTAAACTGATGATAACAACAGAATTCCAGGCTTTTCTTACATACAACCCCAAATAAATATAAAGGAAAAAGAATCTGCAAGTCATTATTGGTATTTGCTACCCTCTGGTGGTCAACCTTGGGAAGTTTCTAAACCAGAAAACGAAACAGTACATATTTCACAGATGGCCCCTCTGAGGATCATCCAGACAAACCCCTTATCCCATGGGACTTCCCCAGCATCTGAGCAAGTCCCCTGCTCCTTACACCTGTGTATGCATGTGTGAGGATGCTAGAGTAAGAATAATGTTAACCTGAGTAGAACAAGATGAGCAACGTGAACCTGCTTCCTCAAAGCATACACAATGCATCTAAAATGACAAGCATACAACTGACACAGGATGAGCCCCATTTTCAACTCTCCAACTCCCTGTGATAATGGGTGACTGGCCACATTACAAAATGTCAAAAGAATAAACATCAATCAACTTTGTCTCGTCAATTTCAATGATATACACACTTGCGAGTACCATACATTTTCAAGACATTGCTCTAGGGACCCCATATCCTACCTCACTCTGCCCTCCCATTACACCACACTATTTGATGGAGCAGAGGTCTCACTGTGCTCATTGTCAGAGTACTTCCATTTCTATCTAATCCTATTCATTTCAGACCCCCCCCCCAAGCCCTCAGGCATACAAGGTCCTATAGAGATGCTTCTTATTCAGTCCTTAATGCTGGCTGAGGGCCAGGCTCTGGAGGATGGAATATGCCTCTGACCTCTCCTTATACACTCTTGCCTAAGGAGATTTTCTAAAATATGGTGTCCATCAGAAAGGTGACTGCTTTTCTTTAGAACATTACATAGCTCCCCATTAACTAGTAAATCGTGCATGAATGGATCACCCTTGTGTTCACAGTCTTTGTAGTGGGATGGGTGGAAAGGTGGGTGGTGGAAGAATGGATGGATGAATGGATAGGTGAGTGGATTGGTGGATTAAGTGGATGGATGAATGGATAGGTGAGTGGATTGGTGGATTAAGTGGATGGATGAATGGATAGGTGAGTGGATTGGTGGATAAGTGGATGGATGAATGGATAGGTGAGTGGATTGGTGGATAAGTGGATGGATGAATGGATAGGTGAGTGGATTGGTGGATAAGTGGATGGATGAATGAGAGGAGGGGATGGGTATATAGATGGATGAATGGACAGGTGGGTATATGAGTGTACAGATTGCTGGAAGACGGCTGAGTGGATGGAAGGAAGGAAGAAAGGGAAGGAAAAGGAAAGGAAGGGAAGGCAGAGCAAAAAGACTTCATGACATTTAGTGTTCTACTAGGCCCTACACCGAGACTAAATAAAAAGGCATGATCTCTGCCCACTACATGTTCTATTAATAATGATAAAAATGATATCACACTAAGTGACAAGAAGGAGAGAGAAACATAAAATGATTCCAAAAGAAAACCAAAACTAGGTGACCTCCTAGCAAGAATTAAACAGACAAAAACCTGATAGTTTTATAGTGGTAGCTACAGGAATTGAGGTTTTAAATTAAGGGGCCTGGTTCATGGTTATCAGGCACCCAGACTGTCACACTCTGACGGCAGCTGCCCAGGTCCGGTCCCTGCTGGTGACTCAAGTACTCAGGCCTGGCATTGCAGAGCCAGATGCAGGAGCCAGACACCAGGGTGAGGAACACACATCTGGGACATCTCTGGGGATGTATCAAAGCCTGGGTGAAGGGGAAGCCCCAGGGCAAGACCAGAGAGCAGGAACACGCAGCCAGCTCTGCTCTGTGTTCACCCAACACAGTGCAGGCCCAAGTTATGTTGCACCATCGTGCCCCCTGTGGTTTGAAGACTCAGAAGACTCAGATACCCCTTACCTCCTCTTCTTTGTTATTCTAATTCTCCATGAAGCCTTACAGTCAGAAGGTCTTGAAAAGGTTATTCAAGGCCACAATATCCTCAAAGCCCCATCAGTAGGGGAGAGAGACCCTCTTGAAAAAGTGGACTCTACCACCTTCCTCAGGCCCTTTCTTCATATCCAAAAAGGCTCCCTATCAGAAAAGGTCATGCTCCCATCACAAGTTACAAGTGTCCCATGTGAAACCAATTTCTTCCCTTTGCTCTCCCTTCAGCCCCAGGAAATGGGAAAAGTTATCCACCATCATACACACCGCAACCTTTTATGACTCAAAGATGGTCATTCACTCTCTCCACTCTTCTCTCAGGACCATGTGTCCTTTACTGAACCAGGAAGAAAGTCAGATGGCACGGACCTCTCTTCTCCCCATCCCATATCCACAGCCAACCGTGACCACAGACATCTTTCAGCCACATCCAGGCTCAGCCTCATAAGTCCCTACTGTTAGTTCAAGCACCACTACCACCGAGGGCCGAGCATGTGTTACCAATCGAGTGTGGTATCCTCATAGCCTCCGATGTCGTTTCCATGATCAATAGTACCGAACCTGAATATATAGCTCCCACATCCCTTATAATACTATAATACCAGCCTCCAGGTATGGACGATGTAGTGTATGCGGGCACTGTAGAAGCCCCTTCCAGGTACGGACCCATGCAGGCTTTACAACAGTTCTAGGAGGGAGTGCTATCATTACATTTAGAGGTGTGGAGAGGCTCGGCAACTTGCCGAGGTCACACAGAAGCAGGCTGCAAATCCAAGAAGCCGATTCCAGAGTACATGCTGTTGATGGCCTTGCTGCGGTCTACAGTAAGCACAACATGGCCTTGCTGCGGTCTACAGTAAGCACAACACTCCAGCTGTTTCCACGCATGTCAATCCCACACATCTCACCCGAACAACTTCATGTGGGGCATCTTCCCTTTGCCTGCTTCAGCACTGGCACCAGGATAAGGTGAGGAGGAGGAGCATGGCTCCCACCAGACACAGTCCTGGTTAAGGGCTGTGGTTAGAGTCTTCCTAACCCAACGATTCACAGGCCAGCTCGTGACCTTCTATGACCCAAAGTTGTAACTCAGCTACTTCAGCAGCTCATGAACATGCCCGAGCACCTCCAACTTCTTAGTCTTCATGTACTGCATTGGCCTGCCCTTGTTCCCACTGAATCCAACCATATCTCTCAATAATATCTACATGTCAATCTTATCTACACAACATGCTATGACCATCCTTCCAAATATGTGGCCATCTCCCTTAACGAGGACCAGCAGAGTCAACCTGTGTATATTCGGTGCCCACCTTGGACAAATTCTTTAACCTCCTCATGCCTTAGTTTCCCCACATACCAATGGAACCCCCTCAGAGCTGTTATGAGGAGAAATAAGTTAACACCTGTAAAGCACGTATTACGTGTAGAGTCAGAAGGAAGAGTTAGCAATATCTTTCTTTCCTGCCACTCTGGAATGAGCTGAGGGGTTGGGGTGTGGGCCACAGGATAAACATGTATTGAACACTTACCTCTCCCAAGAACTATGTCAGGTGTTCAGTTTGTGAATTCTGATTCATTCCTTTTTTTAAGATTTTATTTATTTATTTGATAGAGAGAGAGAGAGAGAGAGAGAGAGAGAACAAGCAGGGGGAAGGACAGAGGGAGAAGCAGGCTCCCCATCGAGCAGGGAGCCCAAATGTGGGGCTCGATCCCAGGACCCTGAGATCATGACCTGAGCCGAAGGCAGACACTTAACTGACTGAGCCACGCGGGCACCCCTGATTCATTCTTCATTCATTCTACCAACTCTTATTTACTGTGTTCCTACTTCGTGCCATGCCATGTGGGAAGCTGAAGACCCAGCAGGGAAGGCGGCCAGCAGGGTCCTGGCTGCATGGAGCTTTTAGGCTGGCAAGGACACAGAAACAGCCAATCACACCATTAGCTGGTCAAAACCATAATAAATGCTGCAAGGGGGAGTAGAGGGCCTTGAAGACATGACAGAGGGACCACATGTAGGCTGTGACCTTTCTTAAGAAGGGACACTCGCCTGAGCACTGACTTGTACATGAACACTAATCATGTGAAAAGTGGGGGTGGGCGCGCTAAGCAGCACAGGCATGTGAGAGGGAGACCGGGTGAGAAGTCATGCAAGGGGCTGGAGATGGGCAGAGAACTGGGCCATGATCTTGGAGGCACTGGGTGCCCAGGACGGGGACAAGATGGCTGGGATGGGGCCAGGAACCTGTATCCATCTGCTCTGGGCAGGGGTTCTCCAAATGTGGTGCCCAACCAGTAATGTCCGTATCACTGGGGAACTTGCTGGAAATGCAGACTCACCGGCCCCGGCCCCACCCTCACCCAGAACTGCTCAGAACTCTGGGGAAGGGCCCCCACTGTACTGTGTAGCACCTACTTTAAAAGACTAGGGAGACTCTTCGGAGAGTGAGGAACAAGCTTGCCTTACGCTGAAATACTTACTTCCATGCAAAAATCAACCCAAACCTTGCGCTAGACCTCCTTCACATTTCACGCTCCCTCTACTTCCGCCTCTGAACTCACGGTGACTTTCCCCAGCTTCCTTCCTCCCTCTGAAGAGGCTTCCCAGTCTCCCCACTTCAGCTGCAGAGCCCCCCCGAGCCCCCACCTCCCACCCAGGCCAAATGTCTTGGTTTCCCTTCCTTTTGTTCCTGCTAATCATTTCATCGGGCTCAATGCTTGGGACACAAATTGGAGGAAGGCTATTCAGGCAAGCCTTTAAGAGAAAGTCTGAAAGTACTGAGAAACTATGGAAATGAGAGATAACCATGAAAAATAAGACATCTGGGCAAAGTTTAAAAGAGCCAGGCATGCTCAGCCTTGAGCAAATGTCACCATGGGGAGCCGCGGTGACAGTTTTCTAATACCTAAGGAATGCACGTAGGAGAAAAGGATCCATTTTTCCACCCATCAGCGGGAACAGAACAAGCAGGCCTGTCTTAGGTTTCAGCCGAGAAAACATCTGTCATGTGTTTGAGCCATAGGAGAGGAGGAAATGCCAAGAGGGCTGGTGAGATCATCCCCGCCCGAGACACTCGCAATGAGATCACAATGGCCAGGGTCGCTGACCATCAGGGCTGACCACATCAGTGGTGCCTGCACCACGCAGCGCCCGGGGCTCGCAGGCTCCACGAGGGGATCTCCCTGTCACTGGGCAAATCTGCCTCCTGGGCAGGGCAGGTGCTGACTCACAGCCTCTCTGTTTTGCTTCAGAGGCACGGGAATCCAAAGGAAACTGCGCGCTTCTGCAAAACCTTCCGGACTGCCTCGTTACCTGGAGGCCAGCGTGGCATGTGTTTCAACAAAAGCCCACTTATTCCTGTCTTACAGCTAACCCAGTAACAGCAGCAGTGACCCAGGCATCACATCAGTAACAGCTCTGAGCTACCGAACATTCGCTCTGGGCCGGCGCCGCACACACCTCTACTCACTCCTGCCTCACCATTATCGCAGGTCCATTGTACAGATGAAGAAGCTGAGGCTTAACGAGGCCTCCTGATTCACCCACGACCCCACTGCTGGTCAAGTCCTGGCTGAGATTTGAGCCCTCTGTTCTCTGTTCTATGATCAAGATAAGGCCTCTACGTTGCCAATGTTTGGTAGAATGGAGAACGAGGACCTTTTAAAAATCAGCCACGGTCTCCTCTCCCCCACCCTCCCGGCTCCAGCTTTGGTGATGCTGAGAAACAAAGTCTCTTCCAGAAGGCCCTGCTGCTTCCCTGTCTCTGCTACCCTGTGCCTGCCCCTCAGGACTCCACCAGGAGCCTGGAAGAGCTGATGGGCCTCCTGACAGCGTGGGCGTCCTCCACACACCACCGCCCCCTCGGAGACATCAGGCACAGGCTTTCTGCACTGCCTGCCTAGGCCACAGCAGCCAGCAGGGGCTTTCATGTTCACCGAGCTCCCCAAGGCCACTGCCAGCAGAGGGGCTATTGTGCAGACTGCCATCAAGGTACCAGATAATCCTGGATCTGATTTTTGTCCCGGCTTCTCTACAGTGTAATTCTCAGCTCACTGACTTCTCTCCTTTTGCCTCTTTCTGGAGTCCCCAAATGGCTGAAATGGTTTCTATTACAGACTTGAAGAAGAAGTCTTCCTTAGCACTCTGATCCTGTGCATAGTCTTGGCCCCACCTCTGTGCCTTCATCATAAGGCTTCCCTGGGGCCTCATTCATTTGTCAGGCAATTCAGCCAAGAGGACCAACCGACTGAGCCGTTCCTGATGCGGGACTTCAGAACTCAACACCCTTTAAGAACCACAGGAACACAAGTGCAGGAAGCAGTGCCCATGGGCATGAGGTCACTGGCTTAGTAATGAGCGTCGGTCTTTACAGCATCACAGTTGTACCAACTGGCAGGAAACACAAAACACAGGGCAGCTCCTGTCAGGCAGGCTTCCTGGGAAGCAGGGCCAACCTGGTGGAAAAGAGTAAAGAAGAATTTTCCTGCTCATCAGACAACTGTGTGCTGACGTGAGGCCTGGAGTCAGGTGAATGAAATTTATTCCTTCTTGATGGAAAAGTTGGATTCGAGCCACAGTATATATTCATGGGTTTCTTAATTTTTCTTCCAGCTTCACCAAGCTCAGTGGAGCTTAAAGCAGGTTTTTCCCTCATGCAAAGAGATGGAAAGGGCCCAGCGAACAGACAATGCTGAGCCTTGAGGAGGAAGGCGAGGAGGAACAGGAGGAAGAGGAGGAAGAGAAGGCCCTTCCAGAACTTTCCTCTCCTGGCCGCTCTTTCCAAATCAGTATTTGGGAAGGTGTGAGAGGAGGGGAGGTAGAGATGCCTTCTAGGGATCTGGCTTCACGGACTCCAACTTGTGATGCTGAATGCCATACTCCAAACAGCCATGTGACCATCAAAGCTCCCCAATGAACTCAGCTGAGACACGCTGGCCTTCCCTCACGTGCCAGCTCTTAGCTGCTTTTCTAGCAGAGGCATTTGATCTGAATGACCCAGTCCCCCCAAGTTCATCCTTTCTGGCTCTTTCACCACAATGCCTATGTTCCACCCACCGTAATCAGCAGCACATCTGAGATGTAGATGGATAGGATCCCATGATAAGAAGGGTGCAGAAATGTTCTCTGTGTGTGGCCAACTGGCACTTATTAGTATCTAACCATTAACCCTAGCCACATTATACCAACTGTGGCTCAGGAAGCTCAGCTCCTGAAATTGTTACCCACCCCTGGAACATGCAGAGAATAAACCGTGATGTAAATTAAAATCAGAGTCAACTACCTTCATGGCACCCATAGCTTGGAAAGTCACAGCTAATCTCGAAGGGGTCAGCGCTGCCAGCATCACATTGAATCTTGCACTCTTGTTCTTAATAGGGGAATGGTACTGCCCATCTGGAGCCACAGAACCAAACCTATGGTAGGGAAGAGGCAGGTGGAAAAGAGGAGTAGGGTTAACAAAAAAGAAGAACATGGCACCACTAGAAATGATGCTATATGCACACACAGGGTTTCCAGATCCAGGAACTACCCTTATGAGACATCAGAGTCGGGGATGGGGGAAAAGTCTCCCCAGAAGATCCTGACCAAAGCTTGACTCACGGACAGCAAAAGCAGGTTTTGTGCCACCACCAACCTGTGACTCAGCAGGGGCCCCTGGCAAAAAGAAGCATGGGGACCACCATCATTAAACCAACACGGGAGCCTGAATGTGAAGACCACACATCAATCCACTCTTGTTGTTGATATATAATTCACATGCCATAAAATCCCCCCTCTTAAAATGTGCAATTCAGTGGTTTTTAGGACATTCACAAACTTGTACAACCATTACCACTGTCCAATTCCAAAACATTTTATCACCCCCAAAAGAAACCGCCTACTATTAGCAGTCACTCCCCATACTCATCACACTCCAGGCCCTGGCACCCATTAATCTACTTTCTATCTCTATGGATTTGTCTATTCTGGATGTTTCCCATCAGTGGAATCGTACAATATGTGGCTTTTGTGTGTGCCTTCTTTTACTCAGCTCACTGTTCTCAAGGTTCATGCATGTTGTGGTATGTCCATACTTCATTCCTGTTTATGGCCCAGTGATAAGTCATTGTACTGATACACATATCTTGTTTATCCATTCATCAGTTGATAGATATTTGGGTTGTTTCCCCTTTTATGGCTATTATGAATAATTATGCTATGAACAACTGTGTACACATTTTAGTGCAGACATGTTTTCAATTATCTTGTGAACAATGTTTTCACACATACCTAGGAGCAGAATTGGCTCATATGAAAAATTTAAACTTTTGAAGAAGTGCCAAACTCTTTTCCAAATCAGCAACACTATTTTCATCCCCACCAACAATGTATGAGGGTTTAAATTTCTCCACATCCTCGCCAACCATTATTATGGTCTGTCTCTTTTATTACAGCCATCTGAGCAGGTGCAAAGTGATATCTCATTGTGGTTTTGGCTGGCACTTCCCTAATGACAAGGATGTTGAGCATCTTTTCATGTGCCCACTAGCCATTTGCATATCTTCTTCAAAGAAATGTCTATTCAGATTTTTGCCCATTTTTCAACTGGGTCATTTGTCTTTTAATTGTTCCTTTTGTATTCTGGATGCCATATATATATATATATATGATATATATATACACATATGATTTGCAAATGATATAGATGATATATATGTATCATATATATTACAATATATGTGATTTCCAAATATTTTCTTCCTTTCTGTGCATTGTCTTCTCACTTTCTTCATAGTGTCCTTTGAGGTGCAAAAGTTTTTTAATTTTGATGAAGTCCAATTTATCTCTTTTTTTCTTTGGTTGCTTATGCTTTTGGTGCTTAATCAAGGCCACAAAGATTCACACCTATGCTTTCTTCTAAGAGCTTTACAGTTTTGGCCCTTACGTTTATATCTGTGATCCATTTTGAGTTCATTTTTGTATACGGGACGAGATAAGAGTCCAATTTTATGCTTTTGCATGTGGATGTCCAGTTGTCCCAGTACCATTTGTTAAAAAGACTACTCTTTCCCCCATTAAATAGTCTTATTATCCTTGTTGAATATTAATTTACCACAAATGTAAGAATTTATTCCTAGACTCTCCATTCCATTTCATTGCCTACCTATTTATCCTTATGCCAATACCACAGTGGGTTTTTTCTTTTTTTTTTTCTTTTTTACTTCCCACCTGCTTTCAGGGGGATCCACTATACTGCCACACCACCTCAATTACTGTAAATTTGTAGTAAATTTTCAGATCAGAAGTGTAAGTCTCCTACTTTGTTCTTCTTTAGCAAGATTGTTTTGGCTATTCTGACTCTCTTGCGTTGCCATATAAATTTTAAGATCAGTTTCTCAATTTCTGCAAAAAAAGCGGGGGCAACTGGGATTTTGACAAGGATTGCAATGAATCTGAACATCTATTTACTGATCCACTTTTTATCAACACCCCCAAAATGGGGCTCCTCCCTCAAAATGCCTGTGTTTCCACTGCTGTTCTCTGGCATATTGGGGGCAGTTTAAGTGCCAATAGAATGGCTTAAAATAAAACCCTGCTCATCAAAAAAATCCATATATTCTCCTATCTTCTACAGATCATGTAGCTCACTATCACTTTTTTTTTTTCCGGCTGGATCTAACTTTCTAATCTCTAATGCATTGGATGAAGGATGAGCCAATGGATCCAGCTTCTGGCAGACTGGCCAGGCCACTGAGATCTCATGAAGGTGGGACACATGGGGAGCTCTACATCTATAGCTTTCCTTCCCTCTTCCCCATCTCCCAGAGTATAGTGCTGCAGCTAAGTGACTGGAAAATGTGCAGGCACCTCTGGGGAAGGCTGACGGTGTTCAGACCTGCTGTCATGGACACTGGTGGCTCCTGAGGGGACCTAAAGGCTTCCCCACACACCAGGATAACTGCAAAGATGCTTTCATCATTTCCATTTTATTTCCTACCCATTCCCCGGGGAGCAGGGGGGTGGTTAACAGAATTTGTTTCCCACATATTTTTCTTAAACTTTTGGCATCTATGACATTTATCTGCTGGCAAGAGTGTGCAGGCAAAGAAAACGAATGAAGTGTTAAGGGAAAATCTATAGTAAACCTGATTATGCAGAGCTTGATTGCTAGCTCTTTCACAGATTTCAATATGTATATAGGTCAGGAATTTTATTGGATACATGAAATGCTGTTGAGAAAAGTCACAGTAATTGGTGTTTCTTGGCCTCTGCAAAGTGTAATGTGAACCCCTAGAGCTCCACCCCTAAAATGCCCCTGAAGAAGCAGCCTTCTCCTCATCATTTAACCCACCCTGACGTCAGTGGGATGCTGGGAAATGACACTGAGCACCTCTGACATTATCCATCCATCCAAGCAGCACTGGTTACAAGAGCCTCCTAAGCTGAAAGGTGGTACCTTACCTCCTGCCACCCGCAAAGGAGGCAAGAACACTGCCTGGTGTGTAATAGCAACAACAACCAAAAAATTTAAGGAAACAATCTAAATTGCCCAACAATCAGGATAGATTACATAAATTATAGATCATTTATTTGTCTATTATGGCCATATTGAAAGTGAAAATGTATATATGTATTTCCTGTTGCATAAAAACATCTGACATAATGTTAAATAGAAATTGCGAGTTGTAAAAAATAGAATTTATAAGTGGATCTCATTCAGTAAAAATCAAACACAC
Source organism: Callorhinus ursinus (assembly GCF_003265705.2). Classification (NCBI taxonomy): domain Eukaryota; kingdom Metazoa; phylum Chordata; class Mammalia; order Carnivora; family Otariidae; genus Callorhinus; species Callorhinus ursinus. The sequence continues at coordinate 36,410,339 of NW_027397072.1, read as the reverse complement.
CTCTCTCTGTTGATATACCAGCATGGAAAAAAAGTCTAGAGAGTTATACATTCAAGTGTGCATAACAATCATTATATCTGGGTAATAGCGTTTTGGATAATTTTAATTTTTTTCTGTTTTCTTATCTACATTTTCCAATGGATGGTCAATAAACTTGTAGGAGGGGCTGGCAGACAGCCTGGACGTGCAGCCCACGAGACCCAGGCACCAGGCCTAGCTTGGGAGAGCAATGAGATCATACGCACAGCCAATCTGAGTTAAAGTGAAAAGTACTCACTTATCCAGCAGGTTCTCCCTTGGTATCCGAACCTTGTGAAATATTAAGATCCCATTATCCACACCGTGCAGACCTAGAGAGAGCAGAAAACAGCTGCAGGGGACAAATCTGTGCTAGCATCAGTTTCCTGCTACTTCTCCACTAAAATCCCAAACCCTTCCCTTTACTCCCAGGATGGCTGATGCTTCTCTAGATGGGGTGGGGGCGGGGACGCTCTCTGTTGGTCTTCTCGAAGAGCTGAGCTTTCTGTGCTCTTGGGCTCAGGTGGAGGATCTGGGTGCTGCGACTTGGAAAGGAGGAGCTCTAGGCATCAGAAGGAATGCCAGGGCAAACGCAGAGAAGGCAAGAAAGCCACCTACTCCCCCAATAATACAGAAGTCAAGTTTCTCCTCCCTCCCAGGGCTTCCTTCCAAGAACAAGGGGTAGTGAAGTCAAATGCCTAAAAAGACAAGGACAGCTGTGACTGACTGGGGTCAGTGACCTGACTCCCCAGAAGGTTCCTGAAAACTGCCGGACCTGTTTCCTAATGATGCCTGTCAGAGTCTGGGGTCTACTTTTTGTTTATCTCACACTTGGGAAGATTTGAGCTGAGGGGAAAAAAAAAAATCTTTAGTAAACGTCTTTATTTGGAACATCACACCTTCACAAGGATACAGTTGCATTTAGGAGCTTCCAAGGAAACCAAAGCAGACTTTCTGAAGTTGCCAGTGTTTTAAATGTCTGGCACCCCTTCACAAGAGCTGGGCCCTCTGCTCTCCTCAACACTTGACTCGATGGGTGCCTTCAAGGGACAAGGGCAGCGAGGGCCTCAGTCACCCCTGAGAGATACAGTTAGAGCACTCACAATCCCACTTGCAGCCCATTCCCGCAGCTGTGGCAGTGGTCGGTGAACAGCGAGGGCCGAGGTGAGACTATCCCCTCCACCAAAGAATCATCTCCTTTCCCCTTTTCCCTTTTGGTTTCTTTTTCCTTCTTCCCCCACCTGTTTCTTTGGCTTGGTTTGGCCTTGGCTGGGGACAACCAGCGGGGCCCACAGGTATGGCCTGCTCTCACCAATTGTCGTAGGTCGCATTGCAGCCCTCTCCCACCCCTCAAAAATTCACACGTTTGAGTTCTAAACCCAAGTACTTATGGATGTGACCTTATCTGTAGATAGGGTCTTTACAGAGATAATCAAATTAAAAGAGGTCAGTCCTAATCCAAAGGACTGGTGTTCTTACAAAAGGGGAAATTTAGAAACAGACATGCACACAAGGAGGAAGAACACCACGCAAGCATGAAGACACCATCTACAAGCTAAGGAGAGAGGCTTGGAACAGACTCTCCCTCACAACCCTCAGAAGGAACCAACCCTGGCATCACCTTGATCTTGGGCTTATAGCCTCCAGAACTATGAGCCAATACATTCTGCCATTTAAGCCGCTCAGCCTGGGTTACAACAGCAAACTCGTCCCCCGAGTCAGTCCTCGGGATTCATCAAGGGCCTCCTAGGCACCAACACCAGGCTGTGGCTCAGGGGCAGGAAAAAGAGAGCCTCAACCTGCTGTCTGAGAGCCCACAAGTCCAAGAAGAAGAGAGGAGGCGAAATTACTGAAGGCAAAAGCTGCCTCACAACTGGAAAATATGAGAGGCTGGGAGAAAATAAGACCAATGCATATTCATAAATGGCAATCTTCAATATTCCCCAACAGTTGTGACATAAAAGACTTCCATCAGGCTTCAAAATCAAAGAATCTCTGCCTTCACTGTGTTGGTGAGTCAGGTTAGACCCTTCTTGGATGGGGCAGGGAGCAGGCAGGAAGTGCAAATGAGGGTAGAAATGGTGTCACCTGAGGACTCACCTTCCTTGTACATCATATCAATAGCTGTCACTCCCGGGTACAAGCTTCCGTTTTCATCGCGGACAGGAACAATGAAACAGTGGGGCCCTGAGGAAGGCAGAGGGACAGTTGCTAAACTCTCTTTTTTAAAGCTACAGTTAAAGCTTTATTCATTTCCTGGAATGGTCTACAAATTGTGTTGATCCTGAAATCCAGTCAGTTCTAGGACTGTGCACTGCATATAATAGTGTATACCGTAGTCCTCCCGTGTCCACAGGGGATACATTCCAAGACCGGGGTGAATGCCTGAAACCATAGAAAGTACTGAACCCTATATATGCCATGTGTTTTCCTTCCTACGTAATGAGACGAGGAGCAGGAATGATGTAGGTGCTGCGACAGAGCGTGCCACTCGTACCAACCCTCTGACCATCATCTGCTTCCAGACTGTAGTGGACAGCAGGTAACTGACACCGTGGAAAGCAAAACTGCACGTAAGGGGGGGAGGGGACGACTGTAATGCCAAAATGTCGTATTATTCAGTCACTGTGTATACTGAAGAAATAAAGTTGGCACTGAGTTTATACAAGACAAAACCAGTGCTGTGAAGTGCACTTTTCAAGGTAAAGTGCTTGCTGGAACGTAGTAAGAGTAAAGAGAATTATTCTAGCTCTCTGCACCAGCACAAACCTTGCGATCTTCCGTCTATGATGAGCTGAGCGAAGACGGCGGCATAATTCCCATACATCGCATTTCCAATGTACATCTTCTCAGCATTTTTACATGGTGTGTTGATCACAAACTCCTACACAGAAAAAGAGTGACAGAGTTTTCCTTTCCTATGGCTCATCTCGACTCCTTGGCTCAGTACAATGATTACTGTGAAACAGATCCACGTCCTCTAGCAGGACGCAATCAGGTGATTCCACGGCAGAAGAGAAGACAAAACCCCCAAGCCCCTGGGGATAATATACTCAGCTCTCACTCCCAAACACCCCACCGGCAAGGTTCACACAAGAAAGGATGACACGTCTAAGGATCTGGGGCCCCTAGGTGGATGAGTCCACGTCTGTGTGTTTTATCTTGTCTGCTGGGCATTGCACCTTCTGGACAAATCACTTGGTTCCTCATGCCCTCCACTCTTGCCCAGGCCTTGAAAATCTCTGCCTCAATGATATGGCTCTGTTGTTTAAATGGCAACTAACTGAAGGCCCAAACTGTATGCTGGAAATGCAAGCAAGATTAGTAGGCGCCCATGACCTATTCCCACCACTGCTTAGAATCTCAGCCCACACAATCGTGATTTTTATAAAAGGAAAAAAAAAAAAAACCTCACTTGAGCCTTTGGATGATTGGTTCAGATCCTGCCACTCCATTTTCTTGATCAATGAATAGAATAATTAAAAGTTCCCCCCAAATGCGTAAGCCCTTAAATTGAAGCATTTGTAAATAATTCTCTATCTTATAGGGGAAAGAATCTTAGAATATGCGACCCAGTTTGTCTCCATCATATGACGAAGGATTTCAGCTCCAAACAGTCTGAAATTAACATTGGTCAAGAAGAAGATGCAGGGTTTTTGTTTTCAGGCTCTGCTTAACCTGGGTCTTCTTTCTCCTCCTCTTGGGAAGCCAGTGCAGAATCACAATAGAAATGCTCCCTTCTTCGCTTCTGATTCAGCTCGCCACCCGGCTTACCCTGAAACCTCTTGTCAAGGAGGTACTCACAGTAACTGCCAGCTCTGAATACAGGGTCCCTGGGGCAGGTCAGGGAATCCAGGGGAAATGGCAAAAGAGCAGAACTGCACATCTAATTGGAGCTGACAATATCGAAGAGGTCACTGAACTAAACCAGCAAGCGATTGATCATGTAAAGATTATCTCAGAGTTCAGATTTTAAAGTCTATGGACTATACTTTCCCACTGGCCAAGAAATACATTCTTGAAGCCTAAGAAAACATTCTCTGACATGTGTTTGCACAAGGAAACTTTTAACATGTGCAAGCGCTTTTCAGAAACATAAATGGACAAGCTGAATCTTTTTAAGGGAAGTCCCTGGAGACTGCCCTTGTCTTATCAGGCCAGCCAGGATTGCTCAAAGAAAGGAATTATTTGAGGCTGGGTGCAGTAACAACCACAACAAAAACACCACACAAAAAAAACCCCGTGTGGTAAAGGGATGCTTACCCCTCAAGGCTAGGAAGGGAAGTAGCAGAGTAACATTGACCTGGCAGCAAAGATCTGGTGGGATAGAGAAGAGACAGGAGGCCATCCATCCCCATAAACATCTGAGACACTCTGGGAAAGAAGGCTTGTCACTTCTGGCAAAAACCTTGATTTGGGAAAGTCTGCACAAGCCAAAATGCTGGCATTAAAGTGTGATCTAAATAATGCACACCATGTGTGTCAGTTCCTACCATAATTAGTTGTTGAAGGCCAACAAAATGGTCAGTACTGTAAGCACTAAAAAAAAAAAAAGAAAGAAAAAAAAAAGGCTTTGCCCAAAGAGCCTGTAGCCTCATTTTTGCTATTTAGCATAAACTGTAAAACTAAAATTCTCTGTTACCTCTTAATTATCCCTACCACTACCTGAGCCACTGTCCAAAAATAAAAATAAAACAGCCAACCCACCGAAATGAATAACCAAAACATGTAAGAGATTGAAACAGTCCTTGAGGGAGAGAGGGCTCATTTGATATGCTCTCCCATTTTAAAAGGGAAATGAAGGGGGAAACACTGAAAGCAATGAAGGAGAAATCCATTCCCCGTTATGTCAATCCTCAATGGCCTGAGTTTATGATGGGCTTATTCTCCCTCTCACTCCCACCGGAGAAAGAGCGTTCACCGGAGTCTCCTCACCATCATGACTGCAGCTTTGTAACTCCCCTGCAGAAGGCAACAGCTGCCGAAGCACGCCAGGTAGCTAAATCATTTGTGCTGTTTAGGGAAAATGGGACCCGCCCAGGGAAATGATTTTTGTGGGGAAAAAATAATAACTGTCAGAAGAAACAAATAAATAAAAATTCTGGGTGGGGTTTCTTTTTTCTCCTTTAATGAGAGCAGGGTGACCTCACTACCGTGGTTTAGGGAAAGAAAAAACTGACCAACCAAACACTCAAAAGATGTTTGGTTGGCACGTCACCATTGGCAGGAAAGCTAAGCTCTTAGGGGCAGTCTCACTTGAAGCAGACTCGCTCATTAACTGCAGATGCAGAGTCAGTTTCCTAACCTATCAGAGCCTCAGTTTCTCCACCTAACAATTAGGGACAATAGTATCTTCCTAGAAAACTACAGGATATTTAACACAATGTTACACGTAGAGTGCTTAGCCTGATGTCTAGCAACATGTGCTAAATTACCAGAAGTGGCTTACCGTCATGTTATGGGATGGTTATTGCGAGGGAATAAGGTAAAGTATACAGAAGGTGTTCGATACAGAGCCTGGCACATAGTGAGCATTCAGTTCAGTCCTTATTCTTGCTCTGTATGACCTTGGACATCACTGACTATTGTAGAGAACTAGCACCTGGGCAGGAGGACAGGAAGAACATATTCCAACACAACCCTCGCTTGAATCTGTCATTCTAAACCCTGATCACCTCTAACTAGCACTTGTGGGGCAGGAAAACCTGCTAACCAAAGTTCAGACTCTAAAGGACAAACTCAGCAAAAATGAAGAATAGACTGAGTAGCCACACCTACACTCCTGCCCCGAGCTTGCACACATATATTTACCCAAACCCACGTCTAGAAAGAACTTCAAAATTTATGTATTCCTTTGTCATTCTTAGGAAAACCCAGTATCAAACAAGGAACTACGAAGGAGAGTGAAAGAAGTAAATAGTTTCTTTATTCGGAGGGAGTAGGAGCTAAAGAAATAGAGACTTCCTTAGATTTATAGAGCAGTGATTTCGCCCTGCGGGCTGTGACACATTCATGGAGAGGGATCAATTTAGAGTGTCTTGACGAACTGTTTTTTATTAATGAGAATGGAAGGGAAACTAATGAAGTTCACCACATATACTAATGATAGTAAAAGCAAGATTGTTTTGTGAGATTCTGTTTGGGTTGCCATGTGAATTTTCCTGTCAGTCACGGTTAAAAACACTGCTTCCTGCCAGTAATGAGGGCTTGGTTCCTGGTAAGGAAACACCAGCGCACACCGTGCCCTCCTGCAACACGGTGCAAAGGGGAATACAAACAAAAGCATCTCTTCCAGTCATTTACTCGTTGCGGGTGGGAAGGATGACAAAATGGCGCTGGTACTGTTCTCACAGAGTTGTCACAAGGCGTCCAATTAACAAGAGCAGGTAAAGTGCGCAAAGCAGTGCCCGCACATGGTAGGTGCTGAGAAAGTGTTGTCTGACATTAGACACATGAAGGCTTAGCATATGTCTCCCTCCACTAAAGCGCTTGGGCAACTGTTCTAAATCTGAGTGCCTCAGGCCAGAGAGCACACACAGAGGATGTGAGGTTGACCTCAGGAAGAAGGAGAGTCTGGTCCTCAACAGGTTTCCTGCCGCTCTGAACTGCGAAACGATGGGCAGAATCCTCACCTGTGCAGAGAGGTCAAAGGTGGCTTCAGTCTGGATCCCTCTCACGTTGCTCCCATGGCCCCTCTCGGTCATTGCAAACATCCCAGTGTATTTCTGCTCCTGGAGTTTACCAAATATTAGAAGGGAATTAGCTTGTCAGATGCTTGCTCTAACTGCAGACCTCTGATCATCAAGGATGTGGGTGAGGGAGGGAGCAGTGAGTTGGAGATAATTCTAAGAGTTCAGCCTGGTAACAGCTAATGTGATAACAACATGACAATTCTTTTAAAAAATAGTCTTGAAATTCTCATTCTGAACAAGATTCTCACTGACACTAATTCTCTTATTTTCTTTCTCTGCAAACATGCACACACGTACACATCTAGTTAGTACGAATTAAGGCTCTCCATAGAAGAAGACATCTATTGAGGTACCTGCCATACCTGGAGTGGCTGAAGCCACTTAGTGACATGTTCTGGACTTCCAAGGTTCCTGACGGCACCACCAAATAGCCAATAAATTATTCCACACTGAAAACAAGGACAATATAGACCATTGTTAGTGAGAGTCAACAATTTAATGACAACTAAACCCCTGGCCAAACTCCATTCAAGGAGAATTTGTTCCGCTCATCAAGCTTTACATAAGCCCCACAAGTGGCAAAGCATGCATGCCCTTCCCCTTTATTGCCTGGAATGCTCCAGTTCCTTTCTGCAGGCATAGCTCATGGTTGTCTCTCTTGGACAGGCCACCCCAACACCACAAAGCATCACTCCTTCATCCAGTTCAGCCCACCAAATTACTTTTTTTTTTCATTTTATTTCATCATGATAAGTGCACTCTTTAATCCCCATCCCGTTTCTTTTTTTTTTTTTTTAAGATTTTATTTATTTGACAGAGAGAGACACAGCGAGAGAGGGAACACAAGCAGGGGGAGTGGGAGAGGGAGAAGCAGGCCTCCCGCAGAGCAGGGAGCCCGATGAGGGGCTCGATCCCAGGACCCTGGGACCGTGACCTGAGCCGAAGGCAGACACTTAACAACTGAGCCGCCCAGGCGCCCATTTCCCCTAACCCCTCACCCACCTCTCAGTAACCATCAGTTTGTTCTCTATAGTTAAGAGTCTGTTTCTTAGTTTGTCTCTCTCTTTTTTTTTTCTTTTCTCACTTGTTTTGTTTCTTAAATTCCACATATGAATGAAATCATATGGTATTTGTCTTTCTCTGACTTATTTTGCCTAGCATTGTACTCTTTAGCTCCATCTATGTTGTTGCAAATGGCAAGATTTCATTCTTTTTTATGGCTGAGTAATATTCCATTGCATATATACACCACATCGTCTTCATCCATTCATCAGTCGATGGACACTTGGGCTGCTTCCATAATTTGGCTATTGTAGATAATGCTGCTATAAACATAGAGGTGTAAGTATCCCTTCGAATTAGTGTTTTTGTATTTTGGTTGTAAATACCCAGTAGTGCAATTACTAGATTGTAGGGTAGTTTCTATTTTTAACTTTTTGAGAAAACCATACCATTTCTTACAGTGACTGCACCAGTTCACATTCCCACCAGCAGTGCACGAGGGTTCCTTTTTCTCCACATCCTCGCCGATACCTGTTTCTTGTGTTTTTGATTTTAGCCATTCTGACAGGTGTGAGGTGATAGCTCATTGTAGTTTTGATTTGCATTTCCCTAACGATGAGTGATATTGAGCACCTTTTCATGTGCTTGCTGGCCATCTGTGTGTCTTCTTTGAAGAAATGTTTGTTCATGCCTTCTGCCCATTTTTGAATTGAATTATTTGTTTTGGGGGTATTGAGTTGTATTAGTTCTTTATATATTTTGAATATTAATCCTTTATTGAATATGTCATTTACAAATATATTTTCCCATTCAGTAGGTTGACTAGTTTTGTTGATTGTTTCTTTCACTGTGCAGAAACATTTTGTTTTGATGTAGTCACAAATAATTTATTTTTGCTTTTATGTGCCTTGCCTCAGGAGACATATCTAGAAAAATGTTGCCACAGCCAAGGTCAGAAAGATTACTGCCTGTTTTGTCTTCTCGTATTTTTATGGTTTCATGTCTCACATTTATGTTCTTCAATCCATTTTGAGTTTATTTTTGTGTATGGTGAAAGTGGTCCAGTTTCATTTTTCTACATGTGGCTGTCTAGTTTTCCCAAAACCATTTGTTGAAGAGACTGTCTTTTTCCCATTGTATAGTCATTCCTCCTTTGTCAAAGATTAATTGACCATATAATTGTGGGTTTATTTCTGGGTTTTCTGTTCTATTCCATTGATGTACATCTCTATTTTTATGCCAGTAACACATACAGTTTTAATTACTACAACTTTGTAATATAACTTGAAATCTGGAATTGTGATACCTCCAGTTTTGTTTTTCTCGCAAATGACACTTCTGAACATTCAGTCTGCCGCATCTGCTCAGGGGCTAGCTTAGTGCCTGGTATGTAGAAGATGTGTAACAAAGTATTTGTGCACTGATCCCAGGCACTGGCCCAGTCTGCAGAGGTGAGCCCTACCATGAGAAACAGTCAGCAAACAGGAAAGCAGATGAAAAATACAATGCTGCATAATGAGCAGGCACTCAGCCAGGGATGAGACAGCCTGGGCTCAAAGCACCCCTCAGCTACCCACTGGCTGAGGAACCTTCGACAAATGGCAATCCTCAGTTTCCACATCTGACAAATGCAGTGCGTGATGAGTGCTCCCACTTACTGAACAGTCACCCTTCTAAGCATTGAGCTTCATACACACAAGCCCACTGGGATTCTCACAATCACACTGGGAAAAACATCTTGGAAAAAAACATGTTTTTTCACCCCCACTTGACAGACAAGGACACAGGTTCAGAGAGAGGAGTGATGTGTCCAAGGCTGTACCCTGAGATGGTGAGCAGGGCTGGGGTCCAAACCCAAGCTGCCTAATGCCTAATAGCACTGCATAAGGTTGCTGCGAGAATTCAGTGACGGTCAACTGCCAAGTACTTTGGTCTCTTATAAACCCTGGAAAAGTATTGCTGGCAAGGAGGAAGTGGAGGAGGAGGAAGATGAGGAGGAAGATGAGAAGGAAGATGAGAAGGAAGGGTAGCTGGAGTGGGGCCATTTGAGGGGAGTAGGGGACTGATGACAAAGACAGAAGAGCTCAAGTGTATAGACACTGGCTGTGTCTGCAGATTAGCATGCTTCCTCTGCCCGGCCACCCAACCCCAGCTTTCCTCTGGGGAGCCCTCCTCTCCCACAGTCAGTCCAAGTGGTTTGTGGCTGATGTTGACCTCCACCCCCAACTCTAGGATGAGCCTAGGACCAGGACTGGCCAACCTGCATAATATCTATAATATCCTGGCCACAGGGGATGGCTTCAGCATAGACCTGTGCTCTGGGTGGGTCCAACCATAGCATCCTCCAGGACACATGGGTGAGCTAGTAGGCAAAAGAAACTCTCTCTTTTTCATTGCAATGGAATCTGGAAGTATGGAGGCCTAGTGCTGCTGGCTGCTCTTGCCATCATGAGAGCTGGTGTATGAAACCAACACATGAAGTCACAGTAGGGAGAAGGAGACAAAGCAGAGACATGAGAGAGACCAGGTCCCACATATCCACACCTGCTGCACTCTGGACTCTTCAGTTACAACAGCCAATAGGTATACCCTTTCTCCCTGGGGTCATTACAGTTGAATGAGCTTTAGTGGACACAGTAACCCTAAGGAAGACCCTGCAGGAAGGGAAATGGCAGGAATGGGATCTTCAGATGCTCCTGCCCAAGAACTGTCACCAGCCTCGGGCAAGAACCAGTCCCCACACTCCACATGTGTGATTGGCCTGGTACTAACTGTCTGAAAGGGCACTTTACCAACTTTAACAGCTCTGACATCATGACAGATGGATTTCATTAATCACATCTGACATATGAAGTGCTTTCATTTGGAGAATCATTAAGCATCCTCGGAATCATCATGACACTGAAAATCACATTACTAATTCCAACATCAGGAAGATGCAATCAATCCAAATAGTGATTTTTCCCCCCATTAATCATCTTGGAAATCAAGTTAAAAAAAGCATTTTTCTAAAACTAAAACAGGTTGAATTTTCCATCCCTAAATCTCTCTAGTTGGTGGCTAATGCATTATTTACAAATAAATTCCTTCTCTGGATTTTAAATCCTTCCTCCTCTTTAGAAAGGGGTGTTGGGGAGAATATTTTATCCACATTTTTGAAAACTTCCATTCATTAAATGTCATTAGGAGGAGCACTGGGCTGGTGAAGGAAACTTGTAGGTTTGCAGAAACTGCAGTAGTTAACAGGTGGTATCTGCGTGACCCCAATCCACACAGTCACTTAAAATGTGAGGATTTTCCCCTAAGTGCTGGTCAGTGTGTTGCCAAAGCCACGTTCTCTGAAAGGCAGATAATCTGACCCAATGGGGCCGATGCAGGGGAAGCACCTGAGGGTTCCAAGCAAATGACTCTCTCGCCTGACCCAAGCTTTCAGCAGGGGCCTCCTCTGAGGAGCATGGAGCCCAGCCCAGCCAGCAGAAAGGAGGTGCCCACCAAACAACCACTGAGGTAAGCCAGTGAGCAGTGGCCAGACTGCGTTGGTGAGAAGTAAGGGTATTCAAGGTAGATTCTGGAGAGAGAGCTGATGGGTTGGATTTGGGAGAAGGCAAGAGAGGACCCTAGGTGACCCCTGAGTTTTTAGCCTGAGACTCCAGATGGATGAAAGCCCGTTAACTGCTTGGTGGGGGCCGGGTGAGGGGTTGCTTGCAAGAGGAGGCAAGGAGGAGGGGACCGATTCCCTAAGACAGGGATGCAGGAACTGAATGAAGTAGGGCACTAACCTATCACAAGGGAGCAGGGCCAAGTGTCCTCTCGCTGCCTTCACTGCCCAGTGGGCACCCTGGCCTCCAGCCCACCTCAGCAGACAGGACCCAGAGAAGTCTATTTGTTCTGAGAAAGACCAAAGAAAACAGTGGCAAGGAAATAAAACAAAGGGGAGGACACCTAACAAAATCTCTAAATCTATACCCACCTTGCACTGTTTGTTTGGGAAAGCTCCCTCTCTCCTTTCTCACTCTTCTGGAGGAGGAGAAGGACAGCTACATCAGGTACATGAGGTCATGAGCACAACATGCCCAGTGATGGCTGGCAGTAGCCTCTGGAGGCCATGGTCAGAGCTACCTGAGGGCTGGGAACTGCCATCAGGGCAGGTTGAGGGGGTTCAAGGATGGGGCCTCTTCACTGCCAAGTGATGACCAACATGTCCCACCATGGCAGGGAAAGCAAGTGGGCTGGAGCTGGAACACAGGTTGATTTCACCTCAATCCACTGACTGAGCCACTACCTAGAAGACTGCTAGGAAGGGTTCTGGGCCACATCTTGGGGGAGTACCATCCTGGCCCTGCTACATGTCAGCCATAGCATGCAGCTCCTCATAGGCATCATCAATTTAAATCTGAACACAGCCCATGAACGGGCATTAGCAGAAGAGAAAACAAAGGTCGCCCATCATGAACTTAGATTAAAAGAAATGTTCGTGAACTTTGACTGTGAAGTCCTAGAGACAGGAAGTAAACCCACGTCATTCTGACTGTCTCCCCGCCACGATGGACCAGGCAGGTCTGTCATGCACGCCAGGAAGTCTGCCAGTGTAATGGCTATGATAGGCCAGGCCCTTCCTACACCACAGTCCAACAGTGGGTCCCCTAAAGAACATTCAACTACATTCAGACTCTTTTCATTCCAAGAGCAAATGGAACACACTGAGGCACTGCAAGTGGTTTTTGACACAATGGTGACCCCAGAAAGGATAGTGCTGTGGACTGCATTGGCTTTCCCCCAAAATGCATGTGCTGAAGCCTTAACCCTCAGTGTGATGGTATTAGGATATGGGATATGGGGTCTTTGGGAACTAATTAAATTTAAATGAGGTCATTAGTGGAACCTTCATGATGGGATTAGTGCCCTTATAAGAGATACCAGAGAGTGCTCTCTCTGTCTGTCTCTCTCTGCCCAAACCCAGTGTGAGGACACAGTAAGAAGGCAGCCATCTACAGGAACTGAATCAGCTGGACCTTGATCTTGCCAGCCTCTAGAACTGTGAGAAAATTAATTTCTGTTATTTAAGCCACATGAACTGTAGTATTTTATCATGGCAGCCCAAACAAACTAAGACAGACAGTAGGGTGGTTCAGATAAAGGAAAAGGGGAATAGTCATAGGGAAGAAGAAAAGGAAGGATGTCATATTTCTTTGGGCCCTAGAGTCCCTCCGGACTACATCAGCGTGTCTGGTAGAAGACCTTGGGGGCTGGCTCCCAAGCTAAAGCAGGGATTCAAAGCCCTCAGTAAAGGAAGTCTTTTCTTGGCACCTCTCACTTTCCCACCCCACCCCCCACCCCAACCTCCCTGTGAGTCATTCTCAGAGCCAGCCCCTGGCCCTGCCACCACTTGGCTGTGTTAGTCCAACTATGTTTGTCTAAAACGCTCAGGGACACCCAGAGCCTTTGGATAACACAGACGTGGAGGGAGAGAGAAAAGGGGCCCAGGCCTGTGGGGCACAGATGACTTAGATGAACTGCTGCGGACACTCCCTCATCAGGCTGACAGCCAGCCCATGTGCAGGTGTAAAAGGAAAGCAGGTAGAGGCTACCAGCTGCTCATGGGCTGGCAGCGAGGTCTGGGGATACCCTGACCAACCCAGGGCTCACAGGAACTGTTCTGAGCACACCACATCTCCCTCCATTGCCCAAAGGAAAGACAGACAACGGCCCTCCGGGCTGGACTCCGGAGCACCATCTACACATTCTTCTAACTGTCTGGGATATCCAAACACAAGAAAAACAAGTCCTCTGCAATGAATGATGTGTGGGAAAGCAAACAGCATTCATGATAACTTTTGTTAAATTTTTAAAGTTTTTTTTTTATTGTGGCACAATGCATTTAACATAGTTTGCGTTTAAGCCATTATTAAGTATACAACTCAATGGTATGAATTAGATTCACACTGTTGTGCGACCATCACCACTATCTCCAAAACTTTTTCATCACCCCAAACAGGAACTCTGTGCCCTGCCACCACTCCCCATTCTTTTGCTCCTCCAGCCTCTTGTAACCCATAATCTGCTTTCTGTCTCTACGAATTTGCCTATTCAAGAAATTTCACGTAAGTGGAATCATACAATCTTTGTCCTGTTGTGTCTGGCTTATTTCACTTAGAGTCATGTTTTCAAAGTTCATCCATGTTGTAACATGTGCCAGAAGTTCATTCCATCATATGTATGTACATTTTGTCTATCCGTTCTTCTGTTGACAGACATTTGGTTTGTTTCCACCCTTTAGCTATTGTGAATAATGCTGCAATGAACATTGGCATACAAGTATCTGTTTGAGTCCCTGTTTTCAGTTTTGGGGGGTATATACCTAGGAATGGATTTCCTGAGTCACATGGTAATTCTACATTTAACGTTGCTAGTAAGCCCATTTCGATTCTATATATTCATTTGATTCTCCTGTATTGACACTATATAACAAGAATGTAGGGGATGATAGTCTTCAAGAAATTTGCTCTCTAGTGGTGCTAAGAGACATACAGCAATTAGACACATGACTAAATCCAAAAGATCAAAGCAGGCACATACTGTGGCAGACAACTGAAAGGTACAAAGACAGATGACAAGTAGATAGGATTTAAACTGCAGGCTTGAGGGAGGCTTCCCTGAGGGGAGGACACTTGGTCTGGGACTTGAAGAATGACCAGGTGTCAGGCAGGTGAAGGAGGGGAAAAATTCCATTCTAGGGTGATGGCAAGAGTGGCCCAAAAGTGGATGAGAAGAATGAAAGAAGGCCAATATGTCAGGTCTCCTAGGGAGGAGGACAAAGTGAGACAGAAGGTATCTGGAGAAGCGAGTAGGGCCAAACCACACAAGAATCCATGGGCCATATCAAAACTAGGAGGGCTTCTCTAAAGCATAAGGAGAAGAAGTTTTAAGCAGAGGAGTGACACGATCAGGGAAGCATTTTTAAAGACCTATTTCTTTCTTTTTTTAAAAGATTTATTTATTTGAGAGAGAGAGAGAGCATGGGGGGGTGGGGAAGAGGGAGAGGGAGAGAGAGAGAATCTCCAGCAGACTCCCCGCTGAGCCCAGAGCCTGATGCAGGCTTGATCCCATGACCCTGAGATCACGACCTGAACCAAAATCAAGAGTCAGACGCTTGACTGAACCACCAGGTGCCTCAAGACCTGTCTTTAAATCTATTCATATTTTCCTCTAGGATACTCAGGAGCAAAACTTTTTTAAAAGCTTTTTATTTTGGAAAATTTCAACCAAAATCCAAAAGTATAATGAACTCAGCTATGACCAGCTCATGGTCCATTTTGCTTTATCCCCCAATCCACTTTCCCACTCTACATCCCAGGTAATCTTAAAGTTTATCCCAGACATCCTGTCATTTCATCCCTAAATATGTCCTATACATCTGTAAATGATAGTCTTTCTAAAAATGTAACCCTAAAACCATTACCCCACCTAAAAATATAATTCTTTAATATGACCAAATATCCAATGTTTATATTTCCCCCACTGACACATAGTTTTTCTTTAAGGTTTGTTTGAACCAGAATCTAAATAAGGTCCACACATTGCAAGTGGTCGAAATGTGTCTTAAGTCTGCTTTAAACTGCAGGCTGCTCCTCCCTTATTCATTCAAACATTCCCTGTGTAATTCTAGGCATTAGGGTCAGTGCAAGACCCTAAAGATGCCGAGGAGACGGTTCCCCACCTAGAATGCTGGAACACCCAGCGGGGATTTCTGCATGGTCATATCCCACCACACGCTTGCTGAAAAGAAGACGGTAGAGAGCAATATGGAAAAAACACAAACTGAGGATCATGAATCTAGATCAGGATCAGGGAACTCTAGTATTTCTGAGAGAGGAATCTATCTGCTGCATCTCAGCTGAATTTCTTCTGTCTGGAAGCCACAGCCAACCCAACTAGGAGGGAAGAGACCCAGCTGAAATCACAGGGAAGCCAGTCTCCCACAAAGGATCTAATGGTGGGTGCCTTCACCACCGATGAACTCACAATTTTCTTTGTTTTTAATTCCTACTCATTTTTAAATGTCTACAAGGCAAAAACAAAAATAACTGCCATTTTGGACTCACCAATGATTGACCTGGCTTTCCTGTCTGATCATTCTCTTCATGTTCTAGTAATTTCTCCCCTTTGGGGACATCAGGACTGAATGTTTGGATGCAGGCACAGTGGTGTCCAGGGAGAGAAAGGAGAGCATATGCAGGCCTACACAAATGGCCCTCCACTGGGGACTTAGGGGACCATGAGGAGCCATGGCCATCACACCCACTGGACTATTCTGTTCACCATTCCTGATGATCTGGGATACACAAAGCAAATCCATGGTGCAATGCCATTTTATACCCATATGAACAGCAAAAATGAAGAAGGCTAAGAATTCCAAGCATTGTAGCATATTCACACAAAGGAATATGAGAAATGAATGAACTTCCATCCATATATCATTCTCAAAATGGTGAAACTATAGAGAAGAGATTAGTGGTAGCCTAAGAACAAGAATGAGGTGGGGACTGGGTACAACTGCAAATGGGTAGCACTGTAAGTTTCTTTGTGGTGATGAAACAGCATGAATCCATATATAGAACCAAACTGCATAGAACTGCACACACACACACACACACACACACACACACACACACACACACTGGGGTGTATGTAAAAGCTAGTGAAATCTGAAGAAGGTCTATAGTCTAGTACTGTACTAGAACAGTACTGTAGCAGTGGTGATTTACTACTTTTACATTGCATTACAGCTGTATAAGATGTCACTACAGAGGGAAACTGGGTAAAGAGTTCATATGACTCTACGTATTACTCTTGTAACTTCCTGTGAGCATTATTATTTCAAAATAAAAATATTTAAAAAACAAGTACGAAGGCATGGCATGCCACAATACAGATTGATCTTAGTGATCATATTTAAGTGAAGAAAGTAAATCATGAGACTTTTTCTAAAAATTAAAACAAATGAAAATAATTGTTTGACAGTGCAGTACAACTAAACAAAAAGAAAAGCCAAGAACAAACAAGCACGAGGTTGAATATAATGGTTAAAGAGGAAATCAAGGGGATGTAAAATGGTACACCTGTAAAAAGGTGTACCATTTTACAAACATCTATTCCAGTAAACAGACTGATACCTGTGGGGTTCTACTTTGTGCTCCTTGCCGTTCAAAACTAAGTAGCAGCTAATGAAGGGCGGGGTGCCCAGAGCCTCTCACCTTTACTCCTGTGGCCATGTCCGCTATGGAGAGGACTTCTCCTATGACCAGGCTTCGACTGACAAAATTCTTTGTTTTCTCTGCCTGAAAACATGACAGACCCAATGTCAAGGTTTCCTTATGATTTTAAAATTAAATTAACATTTTAATTTAACTTAACATCTTCATAATAAACGTATGTTACTTTATTAATAAAACTCCACCGCAATAAAAGCAATTTTTGAATTTTAAATACGCCCACGACCCTACTGAAATAAACGTTTTCATCCAGGTTTTTAACGTGGCCTTCCAGTCTCTGACCACCTATGAGGAGAGTCGACTTCATCCCCACGGAGGGCAGGCTGCTGACAGACTCCCCCGGGGGCCTTGTGCTTCCTTAACCGAGTTTGTCCCTCGCGGCTCCCCGAGTCCGACACCCTCCATGCTTCTGCCTAGCAACGGCGGGATCTCCCTAGCAACGACGGTTCTGCCTAGCAACATGGGCCTGCCGCGTCTCCACGTGGGGTGGACCAATGCTCCCACCAACAGGGGACGCCTGGCTCCAATCCCCGCGACAACCTTGGTGGGAAGACAGAGGATCCGGAAGGTTTGGGAACATTGTGTACACAGGAAAAGCAATATTCTTCACTTTCCTTTCTAGCCGTAGACCACCTCAGGGCTTGGATATATTAAACACCATGAGGTCCCAGTCCCCCTTCACTGCCCTCCTCTCTGTCGCTGTATACAACAGCCACAAATCCCAAAGCTAGGCGAGTATACTCTTCACCAGTGAGAAATGAGACAGGGCAAAAACCCTGAGGCTATTTCATTTTTAAAAGTCAGAGGCAGGCGGCATTTCCTTAGAAGGTGGTGGGCCCCTGAGTGCGCAGGCTGCAATTATCCACTGTTGGAATTAATGTTAGTCTTCCTTATTCTCCAATCTCTTCTGAGACCCAGCCAACAAAGCTGGTACTTGTTACCCTTGTGTACGTGCGTGTGTACATGTGTGGTTTGTGCACACGTGTGTGTGTGTGTGCGCCTGTATGGACCTGTGCCTGAAAACTGCCCCACTGGCATCAGGATGGTAACCAACCTTCCTAGGGTGACTCTCAGTTTCCACAATGGCTTAAGTTCTTTCCCCAAAACGCACTAGGTTTTCTCCTCCTGTAGGTTTTTACAATGTTTCTTTCAAGCATTATTAATTTTATCAAACAGCAGACTGTCAAGATTTATGACTCTTATGGCGGCTCCAACCCAATGCATCTTGTATCGATTATTTCTTAAAATAACTCCAGCTTGAGCATGAACCATTGTATGGCTCCAGCTTCAAAATCCTAACTGGAGAGGTAGTTATCAGCAAATAATTTAAAAAAAAAAAAACTGTAGCGGATATTTGCAGACTTTTTCAGAGGGCCCATGTGTCCTCTATCCTGTGGCTCCTCACAACCCTCCATGAGAGGCTAAGCAAGAAAGGAAGTACAGACCCCAAGTAACCAGATAGAAAAGTCTAGACTCAGGAGGTCAGACAACTTGTACAACAGGATCACCTAGTAAGTGGAAAAGCAAGGCCAGAAACAAGATCTTCAGATTCCTCGGGTGCCTGGGTGGCTCAGTTGGTTAAGCGACTGCCTTCGGCTCAGGTCATGGTCCTGGAGTCCCGGAATCGAGTCCCGCATCGGGCTCCCTGCTCGGCAGGGAGTCTGCTTCTCCCTCTGACCCTCTTCCCTCTCATGCTCTCTATCTCTCATTCTCTCTCTCTCAAATAAATAAATAAAATCTAAAAAAAAAAAAAAGATCTTCAGATTCCTCATATGGACATCTTGCCCCCACCCCTCACTCTGAAGCTTATAGAAGTCCCAGGACCCTAGGTGGCCCAGACTTTATTGTCAGTGCACCCTTATTTAGTACCACCAGCCTTGTCCCCAGGGGACACCTGACATCAACACATCCCAGTGCCCAAGTGATCTTCCTGAGAGTCACCCCATCCTACATCATTACAACAAACCTTTCCTTACCTTAAACCACCTGCTCTGTTGTGGCCAAACCTAAACCATCAGGAGTAAGTAAATCCCTCAGAATCCCCAACTGGTCATAGTTTTCTTCATATTTCATTCCCTCCATTTATACTGTTGATGCAAGAGCATGCCTTTGTCATTAATGCTGTCCAACTGTGGTCATTTTTACTCACCAGTTTGAAATAAATTCAATCACATTTGCTAAAGAATCAACCCCAAACTTAGCCATCTTAGTGCATTATGAATTATTTATGATGATTATTTTCCTTCCCCAGTCTCTGCACAAGTCAGCAATCTTTGCTATTAGATCTGATGGGCAACGCCAATATGAGTTTGCCATTAATCCTCTGATGGTGATTTAAGGATTCATTTGGACTGGTTTATTTTAAGAAGTCAAGCAAAAACTAAACGAGAAAAATATGCAGCCAAGAATACTATATCCAGCTAGGCTCTCATTGAAAATTGAAGGAGAGATAAAAAGCTTCCAGGACAAACAAAAACTAAAGGAATTTGCAAACACGAAACCAGCCCTCCAAGAAATATTGAAAGGGGTCCTCTAAGCAAAGAGAGAGACTAAAAGCAGCACAGATCAGAAAGGAACAGAGACAATATACAGTCACAGTCACCTTACAGGCAATACAATGGCACTAAATTCATACCTTTCAATAGTTACCCTGAATGTAAATGGGCTAAATGTCCCACTCAAAAGACACAGGCTATCAGATTGGATTAAAAAACAAGACCCATCAATATGCTGTCTGCAAGAGACTCATTTTAGACCCAAAGACACCCCCAGATTGAAAGTGAGGGGGTGGAAAACCATTTACCATGCTAATGGACACCAAAAGAAAGCTGGGGTGGAAATCCTTATATCAGACAAATTAGATTTTAAACCAAAGACTGTAATAAGAGATGAGGAAGGACACTATATCCTACTTAAAGGGTCTATCCAACAAGAAGATCTAACATTTGTAAATATCTATGCCCCGAACATGGGAGCAGCCAATTATATAAGGCAATTAATAACAAAAGGGAAGAAACACATTGACAGCAATACAATAATAGTGGGGGACTTTAACACCCCCCTGACTGAAATGGACAGATCATCTAAGCAAAAGATCAACAAGGAATAAAGACTTTAAATGACACACTGGACCAAATGGACTTCACAGACATATTCAGAACATTCCATCCCAAAGCAACGGAATACACATTCTTCTCTAGTGCCCATGGAACATTCTCCAGAATCGATCACATCCTAGGTCACAAATCAGGTCTCAACTGGTACCAAAAGACTGGGATTATTCCCTGCATATTTTCAGACCACAGTGCTTTGAAACTAGAACTCAATCACAAGAGGAAAGTTGGAAAGAACTCAAAGACATGGAGGCTAAAGAGCATCCTACTAAGGAACGAATGGGTCAACCAGGAAATTAAAGAAGAATTTAAAAAATTCATGGAAACCAATGAAAATGAAAACACAACTGTTCAAAATCTTTGGGATACAGCAAAGGCAGTCCTGAGAGGAAAGTATATAGCAATACAAGCCTTTCTCAAGAAACAAGAAAGGCCTCAAATACACAACCTAACCCTACACCTAAAGGAGCTGGAGAAAGAACAGCAAATAAAGCCTAAACCCAGCAGGAGAAGAGAAATCATAAAGATCAGAGCAGAAATCAATGAACTAGAAACCAAAAGAACAGTAGAACAGATCAACGAAACTAGCAGCTGGTTCTTTGAAAGAATTAACAAGATTGATAAACCCCTGGCCAGACTGATCAAAAAGAAAAGAGAAATGACCCAAATCAACAAAATCATGAATGAAAGAGGAGAGATCACAACCAACACCAAAGAAATACAAACAATTATAAGAACATATTATGAGCAACTCTATGCCAGCAAATTAGATAACCTGGAAGAAATGGGTGCATTCCTAGAGATGTATCAACTACCAAAATTGAACCAAGAAGAAATAGAAAACCTGAACAGACCTATAACTACTAAGGAAATTGAAGCAGTCATCAAAAATCTCCCAACAAACAAAAGCCCAGGGCCAGATGACTTCCCAGGGGAATTCTATCAGACATTTAAAGGAGAATTAATACCTATTCTCCTGAAACTGTTCCAAAAAATAGAAATGGAAGGAAAACTTCCAAACTCATTTTATGAGGCCACCATTACCTTGATCCCAAAACCAGACAAAGACCCCATCAAAAAGGAGAACTACAGACCAATATCCTTGATGAACATGGATGCAAAAATTCTCACCAAAATACTAGCCAATAGGGTCCAACAGTACATTAAAAGGATTATTCACCATGACCAAGTGGGATTTATCCCTGGGCTGCAAGGCTGGTTCAACATCCGCAAATCAATCAACGTGATACAAATACATTAACAAAAGAAAGAACAAGAATCATATGATCCTCTCAATAGATGCAGAAAAAGCATTTGACAAAGTACAGCATCCTTTCTTGATCAAAACTCTTCAGAGTATAGGGATAGAGGGCACATACCTCAATATCATAAAAGCCATCTATGAAAAACCTACAGCCAATAACATTCTCAATGGGGAAAAGCTGAGAGCTTTTCCCCTAAGGTGGGGAACACGGCAGGGATGTCCACTATCACCACTGCTATTCAACATAGTATTAGAAGTCCTAGCCACAGCAATCAGACAACAAAAGGAAATCAAAGGCAACCAAATCGGCAAAGAGGAAGTCAAACTCCCACTCTTTGCAGATGATATGATACTGTATGTGGAAAACCCAAAAGACTCCACCCCAAAACTGCTAGAACTCATACAGGAATTCAGTAAAGTAGCAGGATACAAAATCAATGTGCAGAAATCAGTGGCATTCCTATACACCAACAACAAGACAGAAGAGAGAGAAATAAAGGAGTCGATCCCATTTACAATTGCACCCAAAACCATAAGATACCTAGGAATAAATTTAACCAAAGAGGCAAAGGATCTGTACTCAGAAAACTATAAAATACTCAGGAAAGAAGTTGAAGAAGACACAAAGAAATGGAAAAACGTTCCATGCTCATGGATTGGAAGAACAAACATTGTGAAGATGTCAATGCTACCTAGAGCAATCTACACATTCAATGCAATCCCCATCAAAATACCATCCACTTTTTTCAAAGAAATGGAACAAATATCCTAAAATTTGTATGGAACCAGAAGAGACCCCGAATAGCCAGAGGAATCTTGAAAAAGAAAAGCAAAGCTGGCGGCATCACAATTCCAGACTTCCAGCTCTATTACAAAGCTGTCATCATCAAGACAGTATGGTACTGGCACAAAAACAGACACATACATCAATGGAACAGAATCGAGAGCCCAGAAATGGACCCTCAACTCTATGGTCAACTCATCTTTGACAAAGCAGGAAAGAATGTCCAATGGAAAAAAGACAGTCTCTTCAACAAATGGTGTTGGGAAAATTGGACAGCCACATGCAGAAGAATGAAACTGGACCATTTCCTTACACCACACACAAAAATAGACTCCAAATGGTTGAAAGACCTAAACGTGAGACAGGAGTCCATCAAAATCCCCAAAGGAGAACACAGGTAGCAACCTCTTCGACCTCAGCCGCAGCAACTTCTTCCTAGAAACATCGCCAAAGGCAAGGGAAGCAAGGGCAAAAATGAACTATTGGGATTTCATCAAGATAAAAAGCTTTTGCACAGCAAAAGAAACAGTCCACAAAACCAAAAGACAACCGACAGAATGGGAGAAAATATTTGCAAATGACATATCAGATAAAGGGCTAGTATCCAAAATCTATAAAGAACTTATCAAACTCAACAGCCAAAGAACAAATAATCCAATCAAGAAATGGGCAGAAGACATGAACAGACATTTTTCCAAAGAAGACATCCAAATGGCCAACAGACACATGAAAAAGTGCTCAACATCGCTCGGCATCCGGGAAATCCAAATCAAAACCTCCATGAGATACCACCTCACACCAGTCAGAATGGCTAAAATTAACAAGTCAGGAAAGGACAGATGTTGGCGGGGATGTGGAGAAAGGGGAACCCTCCTACACTGTTGGTGGAAATGCAAGCTGGTGCAGCCACTCTGGAAAACAGTATGGACGTTCCTCAAACAGTTGAAAATAGAGCTACCCTACGATCCAGCAATTGCACTACTGGGTATTTACCACAAAGATACAAATGTAGGGATCCGAAGGGGTATGTGCACCCCAATGTTTATAGCAGCAATGTCCACAATAGCCAAACTGTGGAAAGAGCCAAGATGTGCATCGACAGATAAATGGATAAAGAAGAGGTGGTATATATACACAATGGAATATTATGCAGCCATCAAAAGGAATGAGATCTTGCCATTTGCAACGACATGGATGGAACTGGAGGGTGTTATGCTGAGTGAAATAAGTCAATCAGAGAAAGACATTGTATCATATGACCTCACTGATATGAGAAATTCTTAATCTCAGGAAACAAACTGAGGGTTACTGGAGTGGTGGGTGGTGGGAGGGAGGGGGTGGCTGGGTGATAGACATTGGGGAGGGCATGTGCCATGGTGAGCACTGTGAATTGTGCAAGACTGTTGAATCACAGATCTGTACTTCCGAAACAAATAATGCAATATATGTTAAGAAAAAAAAAGAAGATAGCAGGAGGGGAAGAATGAAGGGGGGGAAATCGGAGGGGGAGACGAACCATGAGAGATGATGGACTCTGAAAAACAAACTGAGGGTTCTAGAGGGAAGGGGGGTGGGGGGATGGGTTAGCCTGGTGATGGGTATTAAGGAGGGCACGTTCTGCGTGGAGCGCTGGGTGTTATGCACAAACAATGAATCATGGAACACTACATCAAGAACTAATGACGTAATGTATGGTGATTAACATAACAATAAAAAAATTTTTAAAAAAAGAAGTCAAGCAAAATTTCCAGAACTATGACTAGGCTTAATTTGACTGACTGCCTTACCGGCATATATTTTTAGTATCTTCTCCACACAAATTCTCTTTTTTTCAATTCTTTCATTTTTGATTCATTAAATGTTCTTAATTAAAGAATGTCTAATATTGACAAGTTTCCCCTCTCATTCAACTGACAACATAATAAATTGTCTGTACTGATAATGATCAATAAATAATCAACATGTGTTTTTTGACATACATTTTTGCAGTATTTCTACATATCAATAGCTGCCTTCATTTAGACTTGATATATTCAAACCAAACTCAATTCCCATGTCAGAATATTAGTTTGTATTAATTTTAAATGATGATTCCATAAACGCATGGAGAATATGCTTAGGCTTATATTTT
This sequence comes from Callorhinus ursinus, assembly GCF_003265705.2. NCBI lineage: Eukaryota > Metazoa > Chordata > Mammalia > Carnivora > Otariidae > Callorhinus > Callorhinus ursinus. The sequence goes on along the minus strand of NW_027397072.1, from coordinate 36,386,063 downwards.
ATCCTAAATTACACCCCAAGCTATTTACATTTCTGCATAATAGATTGTCTCAAACAGAAGAAAGGTAGTTTTCCCTAAATACCCCCCATTTCTTTAGAGAGCACTCCATGTATCAGACCTTTGTGATGCAATATTCTGTGATAAATCAAGTTCTACAAAAATGTGCGTTTTGGTTTTATAAGCCCAGAGAGTCTCCACAAGTCATATATTCTTCTTCAACTAAAATCATCTTGACTCAGCACAGCTTGAGCCATCTTTTCTCTGATATTAAAAGACCCCCACCGGGGCACCTGGGTGGCTCAGTCATTAAGTGTCTGCCTTCGGCTCAGGTCATGATCCCAGGGTCCTGGGATCGAGCCCCGCATCGGGCTCCCTGCTCCACGGGAAGCCTGCTTCTCCCTCTCCCACTCCCCCTGCTTGTGTTCCTTCTCCCGCTGTGTGTCTCTGTCAAATAAATAAATAAAATCTTTAAAAAAAAAAAAAAAATAACCCAGACCCCCACCACCTCCTTCGCAACCCATCTGCAGCCCCAGCCAAGGGTACTGGACGGAAAGAGTTTCCTGCTCTTAGTTTTCTATTATCAGTTCCCAAACTGGCATATTTCCTGCTTCTACCTCCTGGTTTCAATTTTCTATTTTGGTTATGTTTTCTCAGTCTTAATTGAATACATGTCCTTTGTTATAATTAACCTTGAAATGTTTTAGAAAAAGAAGGGACAGAGTAAAATATATAAATAAAATAAATAAATTGGTTTCAGGGGCCAGTCATCTGGGGCCAGCCTGAATGAGACTCTTGCCTACTACGCTAACCAGTCCTTGACCCTCCCTTGAAAAGAGATCCCAAGTCAAGCCACTTCATACATCTCCCACCACCACCTTGTGCCTGGACTATCGTAACAGCCTCCCAGCTGGCCTCCCTGCCTCTACTCTGCCCAAAACATCAGACACTATGATCTTTTTTATTATTGTTAAGGTAAAACATATAGTGAAATGCACAGAGCTTAAGCACATGAGTTCTGATCAGTTATCTACCTGTGTAACCATCACACCAATTAAGATTATAGAATGTTCCCATCTCCTCCAGAAAGTGCCCTCAAGCCGCTTTTCAGAGTCCCCACCCCTACAGGCAACCACTGTTCCCATATTATCATCATCCATTAACTTTGCCTGTTCTTTAATTTACGTAAAATGAATCACACAGAATGTACCTTTTTGTGTCTGCCTTCTTTTGTGTAAATAAGGCATCCCTGTTGATTTGTGTGTCAGTAGTTCTTTCTCATGACTCAGTGGTTTTCCATCTATGAATATTCCACAGTTTGTCCAATCTCTTACTGATGAGCATTTGTGTTCTTTCCAGCCTGGGGTTATTATGAGTAAAGCTGATATACACATTCATGTAAGTTTTTTTGTGACATATGTTTCCATTTCTCTTTTGTAAATTCCCAGGGGTGCAATTGCTGGGTTAAAGGGTAGGTTTGTGTTTAATATTGTAAGGAACCACTAAACAGTTTTTCAAATGGCTAGAACATTTTACACTGCTATCAACAATACAGAAGACTTCTGGTTTCTCCACATCCCTGTCAGTCCTGTGCATCTACTCCATTTTTAGCTATTCTAGAGGGAGTGTTATGTTTTAAATATGCATCTCTCAGATGACTAAAGGTACTGAGCACATCTGTCTATGCTTATTGGCCATATATACTTCTATGAAGTGTCTGTTCAGGTCCTTTGCCCATTTTTTAGATTGGGTTGTTTGTCCTTTTATCATTGAGCTCTAGGAATTCTTTATATATTCTGGGTATAAATTCTTCATACCTCGACACAATTTTTTTCAGATAAATGCACTGCAGATACTTTTTCCTAGTTTGTGGATTGCCCTTTTAATCTCTTAATGATGTTTTTTGATGAAAAACAGTTTTCGATTTTGATAAAGACAAATTTATCAGTTTTTTCTTTGACATGTTTAGCATTTGGGGGGGTCCTCTCTAAGAAACCTCTGCCCATCCTAGAGTCAGAAGGACATTCCCCTTTGTTCTTCTACAAACTTTATAATTTTAGAACTTATGTTTAGGTATATAATACCTCTCAAATTATTTTTGTGTGTAGTATGAGATCGGGATCAAGGTTAACTTTTTTCTATATATTTATCTACTTGTTCCAGAACCATTCATTGAAAAGACTTTTCTTTTCCCATTGAGTTGCCTTGGCAACATTGTTAAAAAATCAACTGATCATATATGTATGGGTTTATTTCAGGACTCTCCGCAATGTCCCATTCATCTATTTGTCTGTCGTTATGCCAATACCACATAATCCTGAGTAGCTTTATAATAAGTCTTGAAATCAAGTAGTGAAAGTCCTCCAAATACGTCCTTTTTCAGAATTGCTTTAACAATTCCAGGTCTTGTGCATTTCCATATATGTGTTTTTGAATCAACTTGTAAATTTTGACCAAGGCACGATGATATTTTAAAAAGAAACATCATGCTGTGCTTCCCCTTCTCCTCCCCCTCCCCACTACTACTGTGAAAACTCCCCAGTGACTACAGTTACTTTTGCAAGAAAATCCAAACTTCTAACCATGGCCTCCACACCTATTTTTTCTTACTCTCTGCCGGTTCCTTATTCTCTGCTGATCCTCTGCTGGGGCCACGTAGTAGGGCACCTGAGCAGAGCGCTGGGAGAAGTCTGTAACAAAGGCTAGAATGTAGCCATTGTACTTCTGGTCTCCCCAGGAGCCTTGACCATGCCAGGAAAGCCCAATATCAGGAACGATGAAAGGTGACATTCTCATGGCTCTGTCTAAGGATATTTTTCTCCCTTTACAACAACATCAGTGTAGTATTCTGACAGTCTGGGATTTTCCAAATTCTTGCCTTAAATTTAATACCTTTTCTCTTGGCAGCTCATGCTTCCTACCAAATTCCTAGGTACTTTGGAAATTTTTTTGATTACTAGTGTAATCACATAACTTATCAATATTGACAGCATGTAATGATGAAGGTATCATATTGATGAACAGTTTATTGCATGAGCTTACTTTTAGGTTAATGGAAAGTGCATTATTTTACATTAATTTTACTGTAAAAGGGTTTTCTACATATAAGATCATGTTATCTGTGAAGAGAGACAGTTTTACTTCTTCTCCAATTTACCATGTTTGATTATTTAAGTGTTTCCAATCATTTTATCATTCACCATGTTCGATTTTTATCGGCAGCATCGACAACCATCTGATGTACCATAAATTTACTTGTTCATTATTTTATTGTCTGCCCCCTCCCAGACTAGAAGCTCCATAAAAACAGGTATGTTTTGCCTGCTTTGTTCATTGCCTCTTGAACAATGCCTGGCTTATCATAGGTGTTCAGTAAATGGTTGTAAAATGAATGAATCGCCTCACCTGGCACATAGAAGGGACTTAGCAAATTATAGCAAGAAATAATTATTGTTATTTTTAACCTAATATTTCACTGTAAGAATAATAACTAAGTCTCAAAATAAGAAGTCTTCATTAAACCAAATTGTTCACAGTGCAGGAAATAAAGAACACCAGGATTCCGGCTACCCTAGAGTCCGTCCCTGCGTGGATCCCAACTCACTCCCTGGCACGCTCTTTCAAGTATTTCCTGTGGCCATTAGCTGCCAATCTACATAGAGGAACTTCTGTAAACAGGCCACTCTGTCCTGTCATCTCTGCTCAAATCCTCCACGGCATCCCTTGTGGCCAGGGCTGGCCAAGTGGCCAGGGTCCAAGTCCATAGAGCTGGAGCCGGGACAGGGACTCCTGCCAAAGGCAGCACACAAGACTGAGAGCCAGGGGCAGCCTGTCACAACCCACTAGGAAAAGCCTGGGTTCCAGTACAAACAGAAGCCAGAGGGCCAAGGGCAGAGCCAAGGCTAGGGTTTTAGAGCCAAGAGCTCAAAGTAGGTCAGGAGCCAGTACTGAGATGGGGCGGGGGAGGTGTACTTGGTCATGGTCTGCAGGACCAATCAGGGCTGGCACTGGTTTGTGTGGGCAGCAGAGCAGGCCTGGGCGGGATGGGCTGGTGTAAAGGGCTAGTGGCAGAGGAGACATCCTCACCTTCTTGGCATATTCTCTACTGAGCTCCTTCTCCACAACACACCCGTGGCCTCCATGTAACTTCCTGGGAAAGGCTGCTCCTTTTTTTAGGGGTTAATTAGGAATGCAACCATTCTCCGCATTCCCAAATGCCTTCTAAGGTGAGCTGACCTCAGAATCTTATTCCATTTTAGATATGATCATCCACCTGGTATTTCTTTAAATACAAAAACAAAAACCATCCCAAACTGAGACTAAAATTCTGATTGAAATAATAATTATATTATAATAAATATAATATAAATGGAAAGCCATAGTATAATAAACATAAGTCTCCTGCCAGTTCCCTTTCAAGCTGATCTGAGAGTGGACTTTCTGAGAAAAAACAGTGGATGATTTAGATCAGTGGTTCTCAAATTTTATGGTCTCTGGACCTGCTTACATTCTTAAAAATTGTCAAAGATTCCAAAGAGCTTTTGTTTATGCAGGCTATGTCCATAATTTACCACACTAGAGGGGCGCCTGGGTGGTTCAGTCATTAAGCGTCTGCCTTCAGCTCAGGTCATGATCCCAGGGTCCTGGGATCAAGTCCCACATCGGGCTCCCTGCTCCACAGGAAGCCTGCTTCTCCCTCTCCCACTCCCCCTGCTTGTGTTCCCTCTCTCACTGTGTCTCTCTCTGTCAAATAAATAAACAAAATCTTAAAAAAAAAAAAAATTACCACACTAGAAATTAAAACTGAGAATTTTTTAAATTTTATGTTAAAAATAACAATACTATACCGATTACATGTAAATAACATAATTCTTATGAAAAATAAACCATAATTTCCAAACCCCCAAAAAAATAAGTGAGAAGAATGACACTGTTTTATATTTTACAAGTTATTGTAGCATCTGGCTTAATGAAAGACAGCTAGACTCTCACATCCGCTTCCACACTCCATCTGTTACCATATGTTGTTTTGGTTGAAGTTCATGATGAAAATCTGGTGTCATGCACACATAGTTGGACACCTACTTTTCAGGTAGTACCTGAATGGGTCTTGGGTACCCCCAGGGGTCCTCAGACCATACCTTGAGAACCACTGGTTTAGATAATAATGATGCTGCCATGCCCAGCACTGCTGTGGATCATGGGGATGGGAACAAGCAGGGTTCAGAGTGAGAGAGAAGATGATGGGGAGGGGTGGGTGAGCATCAGTTATACAATGGGTGCTTCACTATTCAAATATCTGCCCCCACTCCTCAGTCCTGTTGGCCAGGAACATCCTGATCCCAACTGTCTTCCTCCTGGGGAAAGCAAATGTTGGGATGGAGCATTCCTATAAGTCAGCCCAGAACCATGATTGCCAGAGACCAAATGCTGAATGGGAACAATTCAGGGTAGAGAGTACAGAATACCAGGAAAGAGGGATAATGGAGAGCAGTATTCAAGCCAAGAAAGGACACACACTGAATCACCTGGAAAATTTAAATGCTGATTTGATTGGCCTGAGCCAAAGCCCAGACAGCAGGAGTTTGGAAAATTCCCTAGGGAATTCCAGTGTGCAGCCAGGGGCAAGAACCACCAGACTGAAGTGGACTCAGCAGGACCAGCTGGGTTTAAATCTGTGTTCCACTAGCTGTATAGCCCCAGGCCAATTACCGGTCTTCAATTTACCCATCTGTAAATGGGAATACCATTCTGGATGTTGTGGATATTAAATGAGATCATCCATTAGCGCTGTGACTGGCCTAAGATAGGTACTCCGTAAGTCTGAGCTGTTATCATTGGTTATGGTTGATTTGGGTGCAGGGGGTCAGCCTCTGTCAGCTCCAGTCTCAGCGCTGCCATAGAGTAGATCTCCCACCTGGGTCCTCTGTCTCCCCATCTCTGGAAATACGGTGACTTCCCCCACCCCCCTGCAGGATTTCCGCAAGGGAAGAAGGGACAGTTGCCTGAAGGGCACAAATGTGGTATCACTGGAAACAGGTGCAGAAAAAGTCTGTGAGATGCAATGATGTTATTCACACTGTGTGTGTGCGTGCACACACATGTGTGTATACTCTGTAATCAGACTCAGATATTGTTTTTTTCCTTTTGAAATTGTTAGAACATCTCAAATCTATTGCAGATGGCGGAGGGGAAAACGCAGAGTGGAAATATTTTAATGGCTTATTCTTGGCCCGTGGACTGTCCATAGAGACCTGGAACGAATGAGGCTCACTCCTCATTTGTCCTCGAGAACATCATCATTACACATTACACGGAGCGTTCTGCCTTGGAGTTCACTGGATCATCCACAAAAGCTAACAGCAACACGAAATGGGGGCCAGGGAAGGATGGAAAGACCTGGAACGCTCTCTGAGCAGGCAGTACAGCCATGACTCAATATTTTTATTAAGAGGCAGAATGAATCATGTAACACTTCTTCTAGAATTACTGGATGTGGACAGCCTCTCCAGCTGTTTACAGGGTGGAATTTGAGAGCCTTCAAACACAGATGTGCTGCTGAGTTTCACGACATCCACCCGAAGAGATGAGCCGGCCACACTGACGACCGACTCGTTTAATTTCCTTCAGGTTCATTGGCTTTTGTGAATTCACACAGAGAGAAGCGCCAGATAGGCTGAAGTAACTCATAGAAATGAACTGGAGGGATTGTCTAGGGCCAATCCTGTGACTGCTGCAGGAACTATACCTAATCACCCAGGACGGGGTCGTCCGGGCTGCCGAAGACTGCGAAGGGAGCCACAAATACAGGAAGATAATTGGATCCAGGGACCAACAGCTTCATCAGGAGCAAGATTACACAGGCTAATCCTTCAGACTCAGGGGGATAAGCAGCAATTAGTAAACTTCACTAAAGGATCAACCCTCATCCGGGTCTTGAATATTGACACTAAGTTAAGCCACAGGACATACTGGACTGATTAAGAGACCAGGAGACTGACCACATGTCAAGATTTCACCTTCCAACAAGCCCCATGCCAGATGTACTGGAGGCCAGACTCTCATAAAGTGGCTAAAACCAAAGAGGGTTGGGGTCTTTTGAGGGTTTTTTTTTTCTTTATTGGTTGTATTCACAGCTCAAAATGTTTGCTCCATTGAGAGGCAGTTTACTGGCTTGAAATCCACTTTGCCAAACTGCTTGGTATGAAATGATTCTTCAGGCTTGGTAAGTACCCTTCCCTACATGATGTGGGTATTTTCCTTCCTTCCTCTCCATCTAAGTGTGCCCTTGTCACCTTGGAGGTGGCTGCAGTACTTCAACAGGAGGGACCAGAGCTCTGCCTTTTGACAAGAAGATGCTGAGGTCCCTCCTTGCCTCCTTGGGACAGCCAACCAAAGGAGGGGTGACAGGGTAAGGATCTATTCTTGAACATGGACCTCAGGCCCCCCACTGGCGCTGATCTACATTCCACAGAGAACTAAGCCTTCAGTGGCCCCCTGAATGGGGAAGACCCCCACCCCCTCAGTCCTCAGACTCCTCCTCCACAGACTGTGCTGGGCAAGAAGAGGGCCAAGCTCCACTCCTCAGCCATCTACAAGCTGAAGCTTCTCCCCAGTTCAAGCCCCTCTCCTAGGGCTCTCACCAGGAATTGTTTTGTTTCATTGTGTTTAATGTAAAGTGTTCAGTTTAAGGAAGCCATTAAGCTGAATGAAACGGAAATCGATTTAAATGTGGCTAAAATATATAGCTCCTAATGTTCGCATCATGAAGGAGTTCCCTAATCACATATTCTTTCTTTCCTTCTTTCTTTTTAATGAGGCTAAACTGACTAAAATAATTTAACTGAGTTTAGAATGGCAGTGTTCAAACAAGACTCCTACATTTTTTAAAAGCCTATAAAATTAGTTCATTACATTTCTCAGATATCTGAATTTTATGCCCCAAATTATATTTGTTTTGTGAACATGTATAGCATTACTTCTGCTGATTCCCCTACCCCCTAGCCTGTGATCTTGGGAGATGTGAATGTGTGGGCCAAGGGAAGAAGATCAATTAGGTTATCAGGGAGTGGGGCAGAAAAAAGGGGCTGAAGAAGGCATTCCCCCATAATGATGACAGTTTTCCCTGGGACAAAATAAACATGCTCCCACAAGTCACAAAAACAAACAAAACAAAAATAAAATCTTTTTCTTTCTCTCTCTCTCTCACTCATACATACATCACAGCAAAGTAACATTTAAACTTACCTGTTCCTGAATCGCACGTTTTAACAGAGGTAGCCCCATGATAAACTTCACTCTCTGAAAGGTCAAAGCTCTCATTTCATCCAGACTTAAATCATACCTGCGAAGAAGAAATATAAAATGGGTGTTAAAACATTGATTTGGTGACTCTGAGTAGAGCCTTTGGACCAAGGTATCTGATAGAACAGACAGCTTTGTTACATCTCTTTACAGCTCTTGTTTGATACTGTGTGTCAAAGAAGGCTTACTGTGTGTGTAACGCAGACCCTGTGTTCAATACAGCGGGGTCAAAATAGAAGGAAAGAAGGAAGGGATTTCCTAACAGGGTGACCTTAAAACAGAACTCCAATATCCTCTCTGCGGGGACAAAAGATTTTCATGTTTCTGAGGTGACTCAAGAATAGCATTTGGGAAGATGGGAGAGAAGGACTGATCTATGTGGTACAAGGGGTGGACTGTAGTGGCCACAAGGAGTGTCACTTAGAGTTTCCCTCAAGAGAACCCACCAACAACCTCCAGCTGCCATACCTTGGAATTAATTGTGGCACTCACCCCAGGCGACTTTCCTCTAGGGCTGCTCCCAGCTGGTGATTGAGTAGGGCAAGCTTCTTGATTAGGGCCATTACTGCCCAGTAGGCAACTTATGCCAGGAGACCCAGCGCCCCCCCCTCAACTGGCCCACTGAGGCTTTCTTAATACCCCACTGTGCCCTTTCTGCTCTCTCATTTCACAGAGTCAGACCTGCCTACACACATTCCGAAGCTTTTCCCCCCTCCCCCAGCTCCTTCCCATCATCCTTCACAGATTCAAGTGCTCCGCTCCTCCCCACCCCATAAGCCATTTGCTCATTTAGTCCCATCTTGGTGTCTGTTTCTCAGTGAACTTAAACTGACACAGGAGGGGAGTTTACAATCGCCACTGAAAATGCTTAAATGCAAAGCATAGCCTGAGCCTGGAAGAAACCTCACCCAGGTTTGATACCTGGCTCTGTCACTAACTGTGTGACCAACATCAAGTGACCTGGCCTCCCAGTACCTCTGTCCTCTAGATGGGACTGATAATTGCACATAACTCAGAGGACTGTCACCTCAAGTGCTTATCCCAGTGCTTGCATATATATAGTAAGTGCTCAATATTATTAATCTGCCTTCATTTGCTTCTTCATCCCTCCTCCTCCTCCTCCTCCTCCTCCTCCTCTTCAAGGGCAGGAATGGTGTTAGATCCATATTTACAGTCTCAGCACCAACCCAAGGCCTGGCCACAGTACACCACATTAAATGATGGTTGAGCTTAAATTTCTTTGTTTCCTATAGTTTCATGACTAGATCCTGGAGACTGTGTTCTCTGGTATATCCGAAAAAGCACGCCAACCACATACACTATCCCTATGTAAAGTTCATTCCCAATAAGAAATACAAACTGCATGGGTGTAGGGTCCAAGTCTTGAACTGTGTAGCCCCTCAGGACCACCAGTGTCTCACATTTAAACATTTTTCCTAAATAACCTGCTGGCCAATTGCCCCAGACCAAACAAGAACCAATTAGACCATCTTGGCTTTCTCTCATCCATTCAGTTGGCAGGTAACAAAAAATCCAAGGGGACCCACCATTCATCATGGAATGTAAAAAAAAAAAAAAAACCCACCCCCACCCCCCAAAAAAGAAAGGACACAGAAACCCCCTAACAGAAGAATCTTGCTTTTTTTGTTTTTTTTTTGAGTCAGCTAGTAGACCTGATCTCAGAGCAACTAGTAGAGATTTCAGTATAAGCATTACTGCATAAAATCAACATTTTTCCTAAGGAGAACAGAAAATAAACATTCTGGAGTGCCTGGGTGGCTCAGTCATTAAGCGTCTGCCTTTGGCTCAGGTCATGATCCCAGGGTCCTGGGATCAAACCCCGCATTGGGCTCCCTGCTCAGCAGAGAGTCTGCTTCTCCCTCTCCCTCTGTGTGCTCTCTTTCTCTCTCAAATAAATAAATAAGTCTTAAAAAAAAAAAAAAAAGAAAGAACATAAACATTCTATTGTCAATGAAACTAGGAGTCCGGAAAACTCTCCAGATACTAACATAGAAGTAAAATGTGTCTGAGTTGATGCAGGATTTGGGCAGGAGGAAGTAGCAAGTAACACAACGCAAGTAACCACAGAAAGAGATCTCACACAGCACAAGGGCCAAACGGTGGCAACTCTGAAAAATGCAGGTAAAAATTCACTTTCTAAATAAATGTAAGCTGTACACATAGAGAGGTAAAATTTGTAGCTCTGATCTAGAACAGCAAGACAGGAAAGGCAACAAGCAAGCAGATAAGAAGGTTCGCTGGCCCCTGAGCTAAGTTCAGGGTCAGGGCAACATGCAGTCACATGGACAGGCCATGTTTGAAAGAAGCAGTCTATCTCTGCCACAGCAGGGAAGGGAAAAGTTCTTATGTTGTGAAAAGGGACTATCCTGGACCCCTGTCTCAGCTTCTCCTGCTCCCCAACCCTGAAACCTCTTAGAAAAGCCAGACCAGAAATCATTCAATTATATCCAAATCATCCAATTATAAGTAATAAAAAGATACTAGCATAGAATTGATACAGTGATCATATAAGAAAAATGGAGAAAAAGAGCAAGCCACTGGCAACTGACAATGTGGGTATGCAGTAGGGTTCTGGGCATCAGTGAGTGCAGGAGGTCTTCAGAGCACACAGGGTGCTGGGGAGCTTGCAAAATGTGGGCTCAGCTGAAGTCTAGCCTTAGCCTGATTCAGTGGGACACCCTGGAGTATAAATGGCACCGTGGAGTGGTCCCATCCTGTCCTTCAGTCATGGGCAGAAAGCATAACCTCAGCCATTTCCTGGGAAGGTAACTCACATACATCAAGGACAATTCCAAGGAAGTTCAGTTGTGAGTTGGTACCAGTCAACACTGACAGCAGCTAGGAGATGAGTGTACAGGTTTGGTAGAGGAATCAGGGTAGGGTATTAACATTAACTGCTAAGCAGCTGACTAAAGCTAGAAAAAAAAAGAAAGGAGAAAAAAATAAATTATCACAAGAAAAGTAGAAAATCAAAACAGAAAAAGTATAAGTAATAAATCTAAAATCTGGCTCTGAAAAAAATCACAAGAGGTGGTTGTTCAACATTGCTCTGGTGGTATTAGCCAATGCAATTCGACAAGGGAAAGCAATTAGAGAAACTGAAATTGGAAAGAAACAGGGAGAACTACATACAGATGATCCATGTGTTTCATTGATTGTATTAATGGCCCCTATGCTAGACCTCCCCTGATCCCTGCCCTTTGACCCTGCAATTCTCATAAAGAGGCAGAGTATACCTCCCCACTGCTTGAATCTGGGTTTGGCAACATGATTTGCTTTGGTCATTAAGATACTGGTAGATTTGAGGAAAGCAAAGGCTTAGAAAAGTACTTATACATTTCCCGTCCTCTCTTACTCCTCTGCAATCCCACAGACATATGCTTGAGCTAATCTAAGAACATGCCTAGGCTAGTTTGCCATGTGGACAGAAGGTATAAAGTAAGAGACATGTGAGGAGAGCCCAGTTGTCTCAGCCAAGGCCATCCTAGATCAGCCTACCTCCAGGCAAGGCCCACACTGGAAGAGCCTGGTCAAGATCAAAACTGTCTATCACAGCTGACTTCGTGAATGAGCCAAGGTCAGAAGAACCTCTCAGCCCCCACAAACTCATGATCAATAATAAATGTGTATTGTTTTTGAACCACTATGTTTTGCATCAGAGCTAATTGATACAATATGACTATGTACCTGGAACCCTCAAGACTACCAACTAAAATTACTGCAAACAAGAATAGCTTGGCAAGGGCACCTGGGTGGCTCAGTCGTTAAGTGTCTGCCTTTGGCTCAGGTCATGACCCCAGGGTCCTGGGATCGAGCCCCACATTGGGCTCCCTGCTCGGCGGGAAGCCTGCTTCTCCCTCTCCCACTCCCCCTGCTCGTATTCCCTCTCTTGCTGTGTCTCTCTCTGTCAAATAAATAAATTAAAAAAAAAAAAAGAATAGCTTGGCAAGAAATACAGGTAATCAAAGTCAGTAGCTTTCATATGGTTATATAAAGAGTTTGAAAATACATGGAAAAAAAGATTCCACTTGCCAAAGTTATAAAACAAAAGAAAAATATACTTAAGAATAAATTTTTAGCTGTACTTATATGAATAAAACTGTAAAACACTCCTGAAGAACACACGAAAAAACTTGAACAAACAGAAATATGTACTGTGTGGGTTTTTTTTTAAAGATTTTATTTATTTGAGAGAGAAGGGGAGAAAGAGAGAGAGAGCATGGGGGAGAGGGGCAGCAGGAGAGAGAGAAGCAGACTCCCCACTGAGCAGGGGAATCAAGAGACATTTCACACTACAAAACCAGACAGTAAAGCCTACGGGAATGCCATGAAGTGTGTTATACACACAAGATTCTAAAACATAAGTTATTAGCTATTTCCTTCACATTTCCATTCCAGTAACTTTTCGATAGAATGGTTGTTATTCATCTACTTTAAAATTTTAATTCACATCTATTCTCATATTAAATTAAGCTTCCTGCTCATACTGATACCAAGCACCTCATAGGAGTCAAGTTTGAGTAATGATTTTATGTTAATCCGCGCAGAAAAAAGAAGACAGACTGCAAGATCAGGCAAGGACAGTGAATGCACAAATAATACACACATTGGCCAAAGGAACTGAGAAATTATTTAAAAACTAGAACATAAACAGAACTCAAGAAAACTGGGTTACTAATAAATAGCTCTCAACTATTAATACCCAAGTTAAAGAAATTCTGTATTCAAAATAGAAAAATGTGGATCAAGAGACATTAAAAAACATTTTCCAACAGAGACAAGTTAAGACATTTTAATTAGAGGTCTATCGCATTCCCCAGCCCACCCTCACTCCCAAAATGCACTACCAGAGATGAGTTTAATGTTACATGGGCAGAAATAGCACAACACTGCAAACATCTAAAAGATGAGTGATTGAGTGAAGTACGGTCTAGCCTAACAGTGAGATTATTACATAAAAAGGAAAATCTGTCTATACGCCTATGTAAGGAAATTGCCAAGATGTTTAAATGAAAAGAAGCAAGGTGCAAACAAGTAAATATATTACTTTTACTGCTGTACTAGATGTTAAAAAGGGGGGTGGGGAAGAAGACTACATAGTTGCTTGCCTATATGTTGTTGCTATTTTTTTATTCTCTTAAGGGAAACACCAGAAACTACTAACAGTGTTTACCTTTTGTGTATGTGGGGCGGAAGAGGGAGAAACTTGGCAAATGGGAAATAGTACTCTACCTTTTTATGTGTTCCAACTTTTAGATCATATTAAAAGACCTTTTAAAAAAAGACGTTTAAAAAAAATTTTTTTAGATATTTTCAATTGTACACTTAAAATGACCACTAGATGGCAATTGTTCTTCACTTGAATGGCCGCCACCAAGTACTCCTGCAACAAATAAAGCTGGGTGAAGTCTTAGAACCTGCCTGAAAGCTTGAGCACCTGATTATCTTAATAAGAATGTGTAAATTCTTAACACCTTTCAATAAAAAAGTAACGATCTCTGCAATGGAAAAAGATCAGGGTTTTAGGAACATCCCCCCCGGCCAAGCTCTCCAAACCCCTACACAACATGAATATCTGCGTGTTTTCTGTCTTCAAATACCAACCTCCACGTTTAACAATTTTAATAGGCCACCTCAGATGTCATTTATTTAACAATGGGGTATAAATCATGAGCAATAATGACTTTTTGTATTTTAACGTATATAATTTCTCTGTCTTCTTGAATCTGTAAGATATGAAGATATGGCAAATATTCTCTATACCTCAGATTGCAGACAGAGGCCCTATGGAATTAAGAGCCTTGGCCAGATCCTGGGTGGATGGTGTTAATGTGAAGATTAGGAGCTAGGGGACACCTTGAGGACAGCTGTGAGGGCCCAATTCTTCCCCTAGCAGCTCTGCCATCATCTGACTTATCTTTTAGTGTTACGTGGAGAATTTAGCTTGAAAACAAAAACAAAACCAAAATGGTGCCATGACTAAGAACAAGCTTGAAAACCTCTGAGCTAGGATATGCCACAAGCAAGAACTGAAACAAAAGATACTAATTTCATCTTCCCTGAGAGAGGTGTGGGGTGTAGACATCCAGCATGAGTAAGACACCTATCTGGGAAGACTCACATGTGGAATTAAAACCAAACTACAAGGTACTAAAAAAAAAAAAATCTAATGTTAAACCCCTACTAGAATGGCTAAAAGAAATAATACTGACAATATCACGTGTTAAGGAGGATGCCGAGCAGCAGCTGGATCCCTCCTTTGCTGGTGGTGGGAATAAAAAATAGTACAGCCACTCGGGAAGAGTTGGACAGTGTCTTTTAAAATGAAACATACACTTACATAACTCAGCAATCCCACTCCCAGGTATTTACCCAAGAGAAATGAAATCCTTTGTTTACACCAACAGTGATACATGAGTGTTTACAGCAACTTTATTTGCAATCGCCAAAAACTAGAAACAATCCAAATGTCCCTCAACTGGGGACAGTAGTGTGTGACATCTACACCATGGGCTGCTGAGCAATAAAATGGAGGGAACTCCTGCTACACACGACTTGAACAAAGACTCTGTGTTGAGGAGAAAAAAAGCAAATCTCAAAAAGCCACATATGTTTCCAATTTTATGACATTCTCAAAATGACAAATTATAGCGATGAGGAATACATTGGTGGCCACCAGTGAGTAGAGTGATGGGGAGAATCTGACTCTAAAGGAGAAACAGGAAGTTTCTGTGGTGACGGAAGAGTTCCATGTCCTGATTGTGTTGGTGGTTACACAAAATGATGCGTGTGAATGACACACACACACACACACACACACACACACACACACAGATGCCCTCCAAAAGATGGGAACAGACACTTCACGAAAGAAGATACACAAATGGCCAATAAGCACACCAGAAAGTGCTCAGTGACACTGGTCACCATGGAAATGGAAATTAAAACCATAATGAGATACCACCATCCACCCACCTGAATGGCTAAAAAAAAAATAATATGTTAACAAGGATATAGAACAACTGAAACTCCCATACTTTGTTGTGAAAATATATAATGATACAGTCATTTTGGGAAAAGGCCTATTAGTCAATTTCTCATAAAATTAAACATATACCTAACTCTATGACTTAACAATTATACTCCTAGATATTTACCCAAGAGAAACAAAATGCTCACAAAATTCTTCTAGAAGAAGGTTCGTATCAACTTATTCATAATAGCCCCAAACTGGAAACAGCCCAAGTATCCATCACTAGGAGAACAGAGAAATAAACTGGTTTAGTCATGAAATGGAATACTGCTTAGTGATAAAAAGGAACGTATGAGTGATACACATACTTGACGTGTATGAACCTAGAAAACATTATGCTGAGCTCTCTTGAATCACTTGCTCTTCAAGAAGCCAGCTGCCATGATACGAGGACAGCTTTGTGGAGAGGTCCCCATGGGCAGAAACTGACATGTGGGTGGACCATTTTGAGAGAGTGGATCTTCCAGCCCCAGACAAGCCTTTATATGACTTCAGACCTGGCCAAAATCCTACCTGCAACCTCATGACAGACCCAGAGCCACCCAGCTAAGATGCTCTGAAATTCCTGACCCACAGAAACCGTTGAGATAATACACATTAGTGTTTATGATGCTAAGTTTTGAGGTAATTTGTTACATATCAATAGATAACTAATACACATGGTATTGTCATACACACATACACACACACACAAAACTGATGGGCATGAACTAGTCTCTTATTTTTAAACACTTTAATAACATGTAATACACCAAGAACAAGGCATGAGTCATAAAATTATAGCCTAATGAATTCTCACAAAGAAAATACACCCGTACAATCCCTACCCGAGTCAAGGAGAATCACATTATATCACCAGCACACAGATTCTCCCCTCTGTCTCCTTGTCAGTCATTACTCCCTCTCTCCCTGCCCACTAGGTGCTCTCCTGACTTGGGACTCCATAAATTATTTTTGACTGCTTTTGAATATTAAAGAACGGGGATTAGACCTTTTGTATTCTTTTGTGTCTCATTTCTTTTGCTCAACATGGCTAATAAGATTCATCTTTGCTGTCTACTCTAGCTGTAGATCATTCATTTTCACCGCTATAGAGGATTAAATTGAATTAACATACCACCAAATATATGCTGAGTGAACATATTGTGCTATTCCACTTACTTTAAATTCTAAAACAGACAAAATTAAAACATAGTAGAAAAAAAAACAGAACAGTGGTTACTTCTGGGAGAATAAGAGCAGGGATTGAGTGGAAAGGGCATGAGGGAAATTTCTGGGGTGATGGTAATGTTCTATATTTTTATAGGGGCTTGAGTTACATAGGTGTGTACATTTGAGATTTTTGCATTGCATTGCATTTTACAGCAAAAAACAAAACAAAACAAAAGCCTGAACACATATTGAAGTCTTGTTAATGATTTGCACATTGAATTATTTCAGGGAAAGGAGTGTACTTATTTATTTATTTCGGCGACTTTGAAATGCATCCAAAAAATGAAATATGGTGGATAAAGGGATAAGTAAATGAGCAAATATGTGATATAGCAAATACAGTAACACATTAATGGTAGAATCTAAGTGGTACATTTAAGGAACTCAATGTTAAAGTCTTTCAATTCCACTGCATGTTTAAAATCTTTAAAAATAAAATACTGGAAGGAAGTAGACGACCAAAAGGGGAATTGTGGTAGGGCATCATTTCCTTATGTAAAAATGAGACCTTCAAGCACACATCTTTGTTTCTAGAAACTATTCTCAAATAAAAGGAACATGGGCTCATTGGAGAAATGGCTGATTCTAGGACAGGGCAGAGAAAATAGATGAGCCTGGAGCATCTTGTGGTATCAGAAAGTAAAGAAGTCCTTCAAAAAAAATCCCAAAATGGTGGGGCATGTCAAAGGGATAGAGGAGCCAACTATAAGAGCCCCCTATGGCCAAAGCTGGAACAATCTGAACAACAAAATAAATAATGGACTACGCAAAGCATAAAATAAATATACATGAGTCCATACTGATACAAATAAGCGGTTTAAATAAGTAAATACATTAGGGGAAAGAGACAAACTGCCTGTAAAAAATAATTTGTGTAGCCGCTGTCCCCTCTAGCAGGCTGAGCTTACCAGTCTCCGCACCACCACTACCACCCCGAGTGTCAGCTGCACTTTGGGACCCGCTTGCAGAGGGAAGAGGTGATTTTACAAGGAAGAAATGTGGTAAACGCTACCCTGCCCAGCTGATCAGGCTTAATAGCGCCACTGACAAGCCATGTTAATAGTATGCACACCTTGCTAAGACTGACAAGGGCACTTGCCCTCATGGTCTTCCCCAAAACCCATAACCTTGGCCTAGACATCAGAAAAACACCAGACGAACCAAACTGAAGGATATTCAACAAAATACATGACCAATATTTTTCAAAAATGGCGAGGTGATGAAAAATGTGGAAAGACTGAGGAACTGCCCCAAGTAGGAGGACACTAAACAAACAAACAAACATGGTAACAAAACACAGTGTGGCATCTTGGATGGGACCCTGGAATGGAAATGGAACACGGGTGGAAAGAGTAAGAAAGTTCTAATCAAGCCTAGAGTTTAGGTAATAGCAATGGACCAATGCTGCTTTCTTAGTTTTGATAAACGTGCTGTGGTTATATTAGCCGTGAGCAATAGGGGGAGACTGGCTGAGGGGCATATGGGAGCGCTCTGTGTTATTTTCACAATTTTTCTAGAAATTGAAAATTATTCCAAAATTCAAAGTCCATTTTGAAAAGAGACAAGAAAGAAGGCAACAGTAACAACAACAAAAAAGATCTTTGTGCATTTTTTGGAAACCTTTTAAAAACCCAACAAATAAAAAACAACTTTAAAAAAAGAAGTGGTTGTGTGTATTTTTTTCTCAGAATCTCAATCAAAAATCAGTTTTGGTGTCATGGAAAGCACATCTTTAGACACTAAATTTGAATGCCCTCATGAAGAGAAATATCCTTGGTGCCCAGCCTTTGACCACCACATGATTCTAGGCAGCACCCACGATTCTGGAATGAAGACTGACGAGAACTTGAAAATCAACTCTGGTTTCCCAGCATGGCTCTGCTTCAGGGACCTCCTCCTCCATCCTGGTCTTTTTTATAATTTTGCTTCAGGAGACAGCTCCAGCTTGGCTCAGGATCAACTCCCCCCTATCAATTTCTTCTGGTTGGAAATGGCAGAAAATCAAAATGCTCTGTCTCCATCAAGAAGTGAGGTGCAACCCACTGCCAAGAATTCACACCAACAAAAGGTGGTGGTGAAGAATGGATCCCCAGAGGCAGTGAGCTGAAAAACCCTCCGTCTTCTAGTAACTACCACAGCTCCATCACCAACCTGACCGCCCACTTCCAAAGGCTCCGCCCACTCCCCTGAAACCACACTACCCCCCACCCCCCCCCCCCCCCACCCGCACAGCCTGGAGGACCTAACCCTGAGTGGAAACAGAAACATTGAATCATCCTGTGGTAACTGCCAAAGACTACAGGCCCTGAACCAACAAGAGTGACAGAAAAATGCTAAGGGAGGGTTTTCTAAGCACTGCGGTCTAATTGTCGCTGTGAAGTTCACTCAGCCACAGAGAAGTACACTTGCTGATTGGTAAAGTCTAGGAAAGTAGCTTGAAGAAGGCATGAAGATAGAAAGGAAGGAAGGGGAAGAAAAGAGACTCCCAGCCAGAGACAAAAACCTGACAGGAATCCCTGACAGGAGGCACTTGCAATCCAGAGCCCTGCGTCGTGAGCTTGCCAGGCGGTGCCTGTGGGCCAAGAGATGTCCCCTCTCCATTCTTCCTTTCTGCCTTCCTTCCCCAGCTTCTGCTAAGCACCTGCCCCACGCTAAACACGAGGAATTCAAAACAAGGCAGGCCTGTTCCTACCCTCCAGGAGCTCAGACGCTAGCCTGGAAGACACAGGGGCCGAAGGAGGGTCCCCAAACAGTGTGACACAAGAAAGTTTCACCCGTTACCATTAGACCTCAGGTGGCCAGAGCTGTTGTTGCCTCCCAGGGGATGGCATTGGTTGTTTTCTGGAACAGAAAGCTTTTGGTTTAGCATTCACCTTAACTTGGGTCTGTCGGGAGGAGTTGCAGGGGTGGTGAGAAGGCAGAGGAGCAAGAACCTGGTCTCTCTGCACAATCCACTGAGAAGTGGGGTGTCTGGGCAGAGAGGAAGTCCCCAGGAGGGAGGGAGCAGGGAGGGGATGCGAGGAAAGGGTGGAAGAGAGCAGGAAGGAAGTAAAGGGAGAAATGTGGCCAAATGAGCAGAGGACAGGAACAGATACGCTCTCCCAAAATGAAAATACAAACTTTCAACAAACTCAGACAGGCTTCCTCGCTAGGGAGAGGTACGCATGGCAGATGAGGCTGCTAGCTCTTCCTTCCCCACCAGGATTCTGAAGGCACTGCATCTGCTCTGCCCAAGGGGCAACTCCTGATAGGTCCAGGCTACCATGGTGATCCCAAGCTCCAGGACAGCATCTGGCTTAGAAATGAGACTTGATACCTCAAATAGAGAGGGTTATTTTTTAGGGTGCATGAGGCTGGAGTAGCACAAGAGAGGTTAGCTGAGAAAACAGAAACAGGTGTACAGTACCACTTAACTAAGTGTATTGCAGAGCCTAGAATTGTGCTCTACAGGTATAACCAGGCCTTGACTCCCTCCTAAGGCCATGCTCTGCCCAAGGAAGGGTGGAGTCTGCTAGCTTGTCTGGCTAATGTGTTTCCTGCTGATCACCCAAAGGATGTTTTTGGTGGAACATTAGTACACACATTCTGCAGGGATCTAGAGTGGAAATCCCTCATCTCAACAATAACCTATTCAACAACTATGGAGGAAGCACCCTCAGTGGGTCAAGCAACATGCACAGGAGCCAGGGTCCCCTGCTGGACCCTGAAAGCCCCCTGCCCACCTACCTGTCCATTTACAAGTAAATGGGAACTGGAAAGATGGACATGGAGAGTCCCTCAGGGGCTAATTACAACCTGGACATCAAGGCTTGAGATTCCTGAAGGGTCAAGAAGAGATTGAGTCAATACTCTCCACAGCAGCCAGGGGTCGGTGGGGAGAGCACTCAGGGGGCCTGGGAGTCTGCAGCCCTCAGTGAGCCCACAGAGAGTGTCAAAACAAACAGAGGTTTGCCCATGGTCCATACAGTCATCATTATGAACAGGAAGACAGGTAATCAGAGCCCACTGCTTGGCTCAGATGTTGTCACTTGTCTACAGTCATAATCATGTAAGACCTATTCTCAGGTTCTGGAATCAACCCAAGGACCAAGCATTCGTTATGGAGGGAGAACAGAGTATAAATGTTGTCAACTTTGATGTTGTAAGTTAGTAGATGGAGAGACGTCAACTTAAAAAGACCAGAGATACTACTGAAACTCAGTGCAACACAAGGCAAATAAAAATAAAAACATATACACACTAATAGGAGGTTGCAGGAGCATCTCAACAGCTTTGCAGACAGAGCAGGGGGCAGGGGCTGGACAGACCAAAGTGGTGGGCAGCCATGGTCTGCTAACCCCTCAGTCTCGGGGTCATTGCCGGGATTGAGTTATTCCCCCGACTGCGGGAAGGTACTCTAACAGCAGCTCGTATTTCAGAGATCTCACAATACGGTAAGAATGGCTTCAACCAGAAAATGGGCCCAGGCTTCCTCCAAAATTTCCACAGCACCTCCTGAACCGCTGAGGAATGAGTGCTTATGACCTCTAATCTCTTTACACAGACATTGGTCCCATGCATGTATAACATTTGTTTTTGCAATCAGTCAGCAAGTCCCTACCCAGAAAAGCCAAGATACTGCCCATCTTCAGATCAAAATCATGGTAACAAAGAAGACAGAAGCCCAACTTCCCATTGAAGGCAGACCCGTGGCTTCCCAAGGGCTCTTCCATAACATGCTTCAATCCCTACAACCATCCAGAGACTCAGGGAAAAGCCGACAATGGGTGACCTAGCACTTTTGTCTGTCTGGCAACCATTTCCCCTTTTCTGGGCCCCATCACCCCAGTTTTTCTCTAGCAGTCTCCCATTCCCTCCCCCAGCCACGTGGGTCTCATGGATGACCCCACCTCTGTGGCCCCTTCAAGGAAGGGCACTGGCAACAACCAGCTGGCCAGTGAGGGTGGCCTGGGCCAGGCTGGAAGCCAAGAAGAGCCCCTCTCTTCCAGCCTGGCTGCTGAGCCAAAGCTCTGAAGGCCACAAGGGGGACAGGGCCTGTCTGGACATGAGGAGAGCAGAGTCTGGGACTCCTGGCAGCATCACTCCTGAGCCTGAATTCCAACCTCCACACTGAAGCCTGTGTGGGCTGCATATTCATCCAAGTGACTACCCATGTGGGCCACCCAAGAACTGGAGAGTAACTGACAGCAGACAAGGGATAGCAGTAATATACTGGCAGCCTGAAAGTGAACAGGCAAGTGCACAGGTGGATGACTTGGCAGAACAGAGAATGGTAAGTTTATAGGGCTGAGGGGTCAACCAGCTTGTGCAACTGAACTCCACTAAGGCTTGGGAATTAGAGGCTCCAGTCACCTCTGACAGCTCCAAGTCCCCTCCCAAAGCCCATCAAAGCCTGGGGGTTCACTGTCAGGAGAAGGAGATGTGAAAGGGCCACAAAGAGGCCCCATGATGAGAACTGGGGGGCCAGGGGGAGACACCCCAGCCACAGGCCCCACTTACCAACATGCAGGACATAACCAAACACCAGGGATGACCTGTACATTACGGGCAGCTTTGACAACTCCCAGCAGATGGCCATAAAGTGACTTGTTTTAACAAAATCAGTTAACAAGCATTTTCCAGCAAATGGAAGTCAAATGTCTTGGGAGAGGAGCATTTTCTAATCAGCCTAAAGTCACACAGGGAGGAGCCCTGCTCACGATCACTTCGGGCAGCCAGGATTATGACTTGCCTGTCCTTCATTCTCTACCCACCATTTCTCAGGAAACTAAAGGAGTCATCTCTGGAGAAATTAATTCTGTCCAAAATAAAACAGTAATACTGATCTGCCACTGGAAAGGCTACTCTATGATCAGGAAAGCCTGTGGCCATCAACCCTGCCTTTTTACAATCAGCATTTTACTTATTCATTTTGCTCCTATTATGAGCAAATACGCAAGGTTGATTAGACATTTAAGGAAAGCCTTAAACACAAAAGACAGAGGTCAAAAGTACGAATTGAAAAAAGGAATCCAAAGGAAACAGAGACAAGGCAGAGAACAGAAAGGAATATCTCAAAAAAATAAGAGATTTTGCAACCAGAAAACAACAGGTGCTATTAAAAAAAAAAAAAGGAAAAAAGAACTTAAAGAACTTTTAAAAAAAAATATGACAGTAGATATTTTTAACTCAGGAAGAGTTGGAGGATAAAGTAGAGAAAATCACCCAGGAAGTAGAACAAGAACAACAACAACAACAAAAATAGAGATGGAAAATATGGAAGAAAGGATAAGAAAATCAGAGGACAAGGCCAGGAAGTCCAACATTTGAATAAAGGAAGTTCCAGATAATAGTGCAAATAACTGAAGAACATGAGTTTCCAGATTACAGAGCCCATTACCTGAAAGAAAAAGAGACCCACATCAAGTCACAGTGTGAATAATGTAACACCAGTGCTAAACAAGAATGCTCGTGATGGTATGGCTTCCAAAAGGAAGAAAAATAAGCCATTTATAAAGGACTGGGGTGCAGAACAAATAAGATCTGTTAATAGCAATGCTGGATACTAGAGAGCAATGGCATGATGCCTTTAAAAATCTGGCAGAAATTTTATTTTCAGCCTAGAATTCTATACCCAGAAAAACATTCAGCCAATTGAATAGTGAGCATTTTCAGACATAAAAATCTCAAAAAGATAATTCTCTTCTATCCTTTCTCAGGAAGATATTAGATGAAAGACTGTTCTGGCTTATCTGTAGCTGTGTAACAATGTACCCCAAAACTTAGTGGCTTAAAACAGCAATGCATTAATATTCTGTCTATGCTTTCTATCAGGAATTTGGACACACAGGAACAAGTAGGGACGGCTTGTCTCTCCTTCACAATGTCTGGGGTCCCATCTCAGATGACTTCATAGCCGGGAGCTAGAGCAGTTGGGAATGGGTTAGCAACTCTTTACCTCTCTCTCTCTGTAGCCTCTCTCCATGGACCAGTTTAGGCTTCTTCACAACATGGCAGCTACTGGCTAGGAGACCTTTTTACGTGGCTGCTCAGGACCTCAAGAGACAGGAAATGAAAGGTACCAGTCTCTTCAGAGCTGAGCCCTGAAACTGGCATGCTGTCACTTCAGCCATATTCTGTTGGCTGAAGCAGTCACAAAACCACCCAGATTCAAGGGGAGGGGACACAACCACACCTCTCAGCAGGAGTAGCATTGGGGAATTTGTGACCATCTCTATTCCCCCACAAAGGGTAACCAAGAAAGAGAAAGCCTGGGAAAACAGTGACTTGACTACAGAGGAGATGCAAAGGAAATTTCCAACATAACACTGAAGAGTCATGTAGAAAGCCAGTCCAGACAGAAGCCCCAAAAGGAGGTCTCCAGGATGGTTGTGCTCATGGTGGGGGCAGGACGAGAATGGCCAATTATCTGACAGGTTTGACCAAGTTGAGAGGAGTGTAACCTTTCTATCCCAAAGTGTGGGGGTCAGTGAGTGATGAGTTTATAGAAAACTAAGCAAATGAATAAAGAGGGAAACTGATTATCTCCAAAGAAAATAAAAAGTTGTAAAAGAAAGGAAATGAAATATGGTGTGTCATGGGGCATGGCTGGGAATAATATTTATAGAGTCATAACAATGTGAACACTGGGTACTGATTTAAATAAACAAGGTGACACGCTGATTTTCATAGAATCAGGAAAGAAAGTGGTGCAGTAGTGAGAATCTTCATTTTCTATAATAGTGAGTCATGATATAGTCAAGAAGTGGCTGTTTGAGCATGTTATTTAGGAATACGGAGGTCAATAACATAAGAATCTGGTGAAAGATGTGAGAGGGGTTGTCAATGAAGAAGGGAAGGAAGGACAGAGGCAGAAGGTAGGGACAGCTGCTTTTCATTACAAACCTCGTTGTACTATTTGCATTAAGAATGTTCATACATGGCAAGGGACAGAGTGGCCAAAGGTCTGCAGATCAGCAAACCTAAGGTTTATTGTGATTTGTGTGACACATACCTCACCCATGACTCTCCATCTGTGAGAAAGACGCACTGCAGTGATAGGAAACACAAAGAGAATATGCAAGACTACTCTCAGAAATGGATGGAAGAGGAGCACCTGGGAGGTTCAGTAGGTTAAGCATCTGTCTTTGGCTCAATTCATGATCCCAGGGTCCTGGGATCCAGCCCCACATTGGGCTCCCTGCTCAGCAGGGAGTCGCTCCCTCTCCCTCTGCCATTCCCCGTGCTTTTGCTCTCTCTTTTTCTTTCAAATAAACAAAATCCTAAAAAAGAAAGAAAGAAAGAAAGAAAGAAAGAAAGAAAGAAAGAAAGAAA
>NW_027397072.1:36289834-36361173 GCF_003265705.2 Callorhinus ursinus | reverse complement strand
GAAAGAAAGAAAGAAAGAAAGAAAGAAAGAAAGAAAGAAAGAAAGAAGAAAGAAAGAAAGAAAGAACGAAAGAAAGAACGAAAGAAAGAAAGAAAGAAAGAAAGAAAGAAAGAAAGAAAGAAAGAAAGAAAGAAAGAGAAAGAGAAAGAGAAAGAGAAAGAGAAAGAGAAAGAAAGAAAGAAACGGATGGAAGAACAGGCTTAGAGCCTGACCAACAAAACAACCACTGTATTTCAACAAAGAAAGATACCTCCTACTCCATTGTCTGCTCCTCCTCCTGCAGAGGCAATGATCCCCCCACCCCAGGTCTCCGGGTCCTCCTCACCCTGTATGATGCCAGCACCCCCTATGGGGCCCTGCCATGATGCCAAGGATGGGCCCTCCTCCTCCTGGGATGATGCCAGTGATGGGAACCTCTCCTAGAATGAGGCCACCTGTGGGAGGCTACATACCAATGATGCCTGGGCCTCCAATGATGAGACTTCCTGCCTGCCCCATGATGGTGCCCACTTGGCCAGGAATGATTCGACCAGACAGATAAGGAGATGGGAACCTCTTTATACCCATTTTATATTACTTGTTCTACTTCCCCAGGGAGATCATGATGTTGTGATTGGGTGTTTTCTAACAGGAGGACAAGGAAGACTTGCTCCCCCTTCTTATCAAAGAATAATTTTGGCAGGGGAGTAGTGGGACCAAAAAAAACAAAAAGCAATTTTCATTTGTATTGTGAAATGTGAAAATTGTCAACTGTTTTAGTTAAAAAAAAAAAAGGATGTTCATACATCACACCAATGAAAATAAGAATTAAATTTTAAAAGAACAAGCTGTAGGACGTCTGGGTGGCTCAGTTGGTTGGGCGACTGCCTTCGGCTCAGGTCATGATCCTGGAGTCCCGGGATCGAGTCCCGCATCGGGCTCCCTGCTCGGCAGGGAGTCTGCTTCTCCCTCTGACCCTCTTCCCTCTTGTGCTCTCTGTCTCTCATTCTCTCCTTCTCAAATAAATAAATAAAATCTTTAAAAAATAATAATAAAAAAATAAAAAATAAAAAATAAAAGAACAAGCTGTAGAATAAAAATACATGATTCTATTTATAGAAAAACGTAATGTTCATGTCTATATAAACTCATAGAAAAATAAGGAGAAAAAAACCCTACAACATTAAAGTATGAAAAGTGATTGGGGGATCAAATGTCCATCTATGGATTAATGGAAAAACAAAACGTAGTATATCCAAGCAATGGAGCATTATTCAGCCTTAAAAACGAAGGAGATTCTGACACGTACTATGACATGGAGGAACCTTGAGAATATTACCCTAAGTGAAATAAGCCAAACGCAAAAGGACAAGTATTGTATGATTCCACTTATATGAGTTTCCCAGAACAGTCAAGAGACAGAAAATAGAATCGATGGTGGCCAGGGGCTGGCAGGGAGTTATTGTTTAATGGGTACAGAATTTCTATTTGGGAGGATGAAGACATTCTGGAGATGGTGTAGTAGTTGTACGGCAACACGAATATATTTAATGCCACAGAGCTGTACACTTAATAATTATTAAAGTGGAAAATGTGATTCTATGTGTATTTTACCACAGTGAAAAAAGTAGTGGGGGGAGGGGATGACTTAGGAAACTTTGAAGTTTTCTGTATTATTTGGCTTTTTACAATGAGAACATCTTCATGAATACTTGCATGTGTGAATAAGACTTAGGGGGAAAACAAGAAATGTGCATTGTTCTAGGGAAGGGAATCCAAGGGAGTAGAGAGAAAGAAGGGGTAAAGAGAGCCAGGACAGCAAGACCAGGGAGGAGAGCCTTGCAGAAGAGCAGGGAGAAGATCTTAGGAGACCAGCCTCATGGGACTTTGTAGGTTGTCTTCCTGAGAGTGTGTGTCCTACCTACACACGTGCACACCCACTCACCAGCCTGGCCCTCAGGAAAGAGCTCCAATTTGCCAAGAAACAAACTTAAAAACATTTTCAAAGCGTATCTCATTTCAGATGTTGCTTTTCAACATTCCCTGCAAACCCCAGTGAGGAACCTCGTCTCCCCAAATCCTCCTGCTATCACCACAAACAGCATGCTGTCCCATGGTCCTCAGCAACCAGGGCAATCCCAGGGCCTGGGGGACTCTCTAATGGAGTGGAACAGGGGAGTCAGCCTGGCAAGCCAGACTTGGGAAAGAGGGCAAGCCATTCCTTTGGAGGGGAACCTGGGCTGTGCTCACACCATGCCTGGGAGCGGAACATACACGGTGAACCTCTGTGCTGAGGAGGGTAGTCATTATGTGCATAGGAAATTACACAACCTCTGTTCCTTTGGAAGAAAACTGTTTTGTGGCCTCTTATGTCCTGGGAGTGCCTGACCCTGTACAAACTTCCCATTGTACACACACAGCACTCACCAACCTTGTGGTCACAAACGCCACGCCCCCCAACACCCACTTAAACTTCAAAGGCCTGGGGCGGGGAACTAGCCACAGGAGACGCAACATGGCCTTGGTGAATCAGTGTTTGGAGAAAGTTTATTTCTGGTCTCCTATGGAGCGTTCTATTCTGGCAGAATGTTGAAACATGAAGAAATCAGAATCACTGTCTTCTAACACATGATAAGATCAAATCTGATAGTACAATGTGACCTTTCAAATAGGTATCAGAATCTTGAATCACTTGGGAAAAACAATATGAAATTTAGCCAATGATCTTATTATAACTCCAAAATTATGAAGTCAGTAAACAGGAACTGGAAAGAATGGAAAAGTGTTTAAGATAGTGGGGGGTTTTATCTTTTTCTTCTTTGGTGTTTTTTTTTTTTCACTGAATACCTATTCATCAGTTTCTCATCTCAGCAGCATAACGACCTAGCAGCACAGATATTATCCCCATTCTGTGGATGAGCAAATGTCAGCTCAGTAAGGTAGAATCACTTGATGATGATCATATGGCAAATAAGCTGCCTGCTGACTTTCCAACCTGCTGGTCTGCCTTTCCCTCAATCCCTAAGCAGGTTGTGCAATTTACAAGGAACTCCCTTCTACTTGGCCCAAGTCAGCAGCTAGAATATTAGAATTCTGTTCCATATTTTAAACTGCAGTTCCCTAAATTGAAAGAGGCAAAGAGATGACAGCCCACGAATACACTACGAAGACCAAGGAATACAGGAACAGGTAAGTGTCGAGATATGCAGACAGGGCTGTAGCAGAACTAAGTATGATTGAAAGGACCTCTTTGGAAGTCTTAAGAACTGCTAAGGCCTCCACACAAAAAACCTGCACACAGACATTTCTAGTAGCTTTATTCATAACTGCCAAAACTTGGAAGCAGCCAAGATGCCCTTCAGTAAGTGAACATATAAATAAACTGTGGCTCATCCAGACAATGAGCTGTTATTCAGCACTAAAAAGAAATGAGCTATCAAGCCATGAAAAGGCATGGAGGAAGGTTCAATGCATATTATTAAGTGAAAGCAGCTAATCTGAAAAGGCTATATAATGTATGACTCTAGCCATATGACATTCTGGAAAAGGCAAAACTATGGAGTAAAAAGTTCAGTGGTTGCCAGGGGTGGATTGTGGGGAGAGATGAATAGGCAAGGCACAGAGGATCTTTAAGGGCAGTGAAAATGCTCTGTATGATACATCATAATGATGTATGCATGTCACTATGTATTTGTCCAAACCCACAGAATGTATAATCCTAAGAGTGAGCCCTAACTATTGACTTGGAGTGATCATGATATCCTAACTTGGTAAAAAAAAAAATGTATCATTCTGGTGGGTGATGTTGATGATGGGGGAGACTATGCATGTGTCGGGGGGCAGGCAGTAGATGGAAAATCTCTGTACCTCTTTTTCAATTTTGTTGTAAACCTTAAACTGCTCTAGAAAAAAAATAAACTCAACAAATTATTGAGACCCCCAAATATTGATTGATATTTACCATATTAGAAATTATGACAGAAAAATATTTGAATATATATTAAAACATTTGAAAGTAACTAATAAACTCACTAAGTTTTTAATGAAAAAGTTATATTTTTCCAACCCCTCCCCCAAATTTAGTAATAAGAGTTGCATTGTTCTGCATTTTTACAAATCCCTTTAGTGGGAGGGATTAATGGAAGATAGCTGGATTCTCACATCTGCTTCTGGACCTAATCTGCTGGGATATTAGACTTCATGTAGTCTCTGGAAACCACCACTTTACTTTGTGAGCAAATGGGAATGAAAAGGCCAATAACATCTTAGTATTATTACAAAATTGGTTTTAACTTTGAATCTCCTTAAACAGTCTTGGGTACCCCGGGACCATACTTTGAGAACCATGACATAAAGAACTATGTATGAGAGAGAGGGAAAGAGAAGCTGAGAAGACACTCCAGGACACTCCAACCATCTTACACATCTAACTTTTCACCTTCCCTAAATCCACCCCCTCTCAGTGCAGGAACCCCGACTTCTTCTGCAAGGACAAAGCATCTCCTTCTGCCTCAGCCCAGCTCATTCTTAAGACATAAGCTAAAGATGGGCTGACTGGGCACGGGCTAACTAGTTAATCCTCCTTCGGAACATACTGGCGTTTTATTAAGGGCTTCCTTAAGCTAAACCTCCAGAGCTTGGTCCTAAGAGTGGGTGAAGGGGTCAGCTGCCCAGGACAGAACAGGAGAAAGAACCCACAGTGGGACACACGTGCTGAGTTCTGGTCCCAACAGCTGGTCACTGAGTCCTTCTCTCCATGTGTTAAACTTGAGAAGCACCAGCCCCTCTGCCCACTTCTCAGGGCTGTCAGGGCATCAAATGACCTCTTGGACTTGACCCCCCCTTCCAACCAAAGTGCCTCTGCTGCCGTTCAGCTGCCCACTCTGCACACCTGTGCTCTTCGGGGGCCCCTGGGAGTCTGCCCCACCCCAGACGCCCACATATGCCCTGTGCAGGGCCAGTCCATCCCTGTGCCAGGAAAATGCCTGCGGCCGACGCTGTCCTGCCGGTTCCCGCCCACCTGGCCCGGCGCACCTGTTGCGGACACCGCGGCAAGCTGGCCCTGGGCGCCGTCCACACCCATCGCATCCTGGTTTCTCTGCCCCTTCTCCCACCACCCGGGATGGAACATGGGGGGCGGGCAGTCAAGCAACCGAGATCTAGAAGCAGAGCCCAACCTTCCAGCCACGAGTCTCAGCGGAGCACCAAGCCTGCCGCTGCGGGCCCACCCCTTCACCCCGACTCTTCATAGGAGGGAGCTGGGCAGGCGGAGGCCACCCTCCCTGCGGGCCCGTGAAGTCGGCGGCCGTGTGCGCCGCGCGCACCACTGGCGAGGAGAGTCCATTATCTGCACAGGGTAGGGGGATGCCGCCTGGCCCTGGGCCGGAGCGCCCCGGGCAGTGCCCCGAGGGGCCCGCGGTGACCGAGGGGACGCGGCCAGTCGGCCGGCGGCGGCGGCGGCACGGTACCTGTGGCGGAAGAGCGGGCAGCCACCCAGGAGCCTGCGGAGCTCGTTCTTAAGGCTCCAGAACTCGCCGTCCAGGTAGCGGTGCAGGGACGAGTCCCCGAGCCCCAGAGCCGGAGCCGGCTCCATCGCACCTTCCAGGACTCTGGCTTTGCCACCCGACCCCGGGGACCAGCTTCCCAGCTTCCCTCCGCCCCTCCTCCCAGCAGCCTGCACGTGGGGCCCGGGAGCGCACGCCCTCTTATCCGCGCAGCACCGGGCCTGTCTCCTCCCTCCCCATCTTCTTGTCCCCTCCCCCATCCCCACTCAATCCCAGCCGGCCTTTCCCTGACACTGCTCCCTGGGCCCAGGGAACAAGCTGTCGAGGAAGTCGGGGCTCCTACCGTGGTCTCCTCTCTCCCTCCCCAGAAAGCTCAAAGTCTACTGCCTTGCCCTGGGACTTTAGTTTCTACCACTGTGTCCTGTACTCAATTGTCCCTTCAGTCGGCCGGCGCCCAAGAAGCAAGTATCAGAACTGTAGAGAGGGAGTTGGTCAGGTGGATGTGGGCACGGGAAGTCCTGGCCGCTCAGAGCGGAGACATTTGACTCAGCGGATCTTGCATGGCAGCCTCTTAGCCTGGCACCCCTGATCCAAGAGGGTCTGGTCCAGCTCTGGCCCCAACACAGCTGCAGCTCAACTCAAATCCCTGCTGCCCCCAAACAGTGCATTACAGCGAACTTTAATATGACTGTAATCTGGGGTAGCCCAGGCCTACAACCACTGCAGGGCAGAGTAGCTGGGAGATGCAGACAGAGCAAGACAATGAACACGAACACTAAACTCATCTCCCGGACCCTCCTTTTGTTGTTGTGGGCAGTAGGAAATGAGTTACGGCTTAAGTGGTGATTGTTCATCCCTTGCCTCTGGGTAACTCCCACATATTTTATTGATTCTCCTTTTAAATACAAAGGAAATGTTAGCTCTTCCCTTGCAAAGACCAGTCTGCCAGCGAGGTGAGGTGACCGAGGTGACCGCTGGGGGTGTGGTGAAGCACTTGGGATCGATTCTGTACGCTGTCATTAGGTGAGTGGAAGTCACGTCTATCAGTTTCCTGCGGCTGTGTGACAAATTACCACAAACTGAGTGGCTGAAGACAACACAAATGTGTTCTCTTACTGTTCTGGAGGTCAGAAGTCAAACGTGGATCGTACAGGACTGAAATCAAGGTGTTAGCAGAGAAGGACTCCTGGAGGCTCCAGGGGGGAAAAAATCTCTGTTCTTATCTTTTCCAAATTCTAGAAGCTACCTGCATTTGTTGGTTCCTGGCCCCTTCCGTCTCCCATCTTCAAAGTGCATCACAACAACCTCTGCTTCTATTGCTCATTCCCTTCTGATCTTGACCTTCTTGCCTCCCTCTTATAAGGACTCTCGTGATGACATTGCGCCCGCCCAGATAATCCAGGATAATCTCTATCTCAAAATC
Source organism: Callorhinus ursinus (assembly GCF_003265705.2). NCBI lineage: Eukaryota > Metazoa > Chordata > Mammalia > Carnivora > Otariidae > Callorhinus > Callorhinus ursinus. The sequence continues at coordinate 36,354,267 of NW_027397072.1, read as the reverse complement.
AGTACTTCAATCACACCAGCAACATCCCTTTTCCCATGTGAGACAGCACACAGGTTCTGGGGATTAAGACATGAACATCTTTGGCAGGCCTTTATTCTGTCTACCCCGCCACCTGGGCAGCCACAAGCAACAATGTGATGAATAAGGACATTGTTGGTTCCTATAACGGGAAGCCTGGAGGTAGGAGAGTGCCCAGGGCTGGTTTAGTACCTCTACCCCGGGACCATTTTTTCTTTCCATCCTTCTGTTCTATCCTTTCTCAGTGCGTTATCTTTATCTTTTTTTTTTTAACTTGTCTCCTCTCAATCATAAGATACATACTGCAGCTCTAAGCAACACATGGTGCCAAGCAGAAGGATAGTCAGGATAACATAGTAGTAAGAAACAACCCCAAAGCTATTCCAGGCATGCTGTGGTCACAGACCACCCCCCAAACCTTAGGGTTTATAAAGATAAGAGTTTATTTCTCACCTGTGCCACATGAGGGTTCTGTTCCGTGTTCCCCCACTCTGATCCCAACAGACAGAACAGCCACCATCATGTGGTCGCACAGGCTCTTAAAGCTGTCAGCTGGGAAGGACACATGTAACTTCCAATCACGATCCATTGGCCAATGCAGTTCACTCCTGACTCTACGGGAGAAGGAAAGTACCTTTCTGGACATGGCCAGAAAGCCAACACCCGAAATGAGCACAAGTGAGCAACACCAGTGAGCAACACTAGTGACTACTAATTCTGCCCCCTTTGCCCACTAGTGGCTACTAAATCTAGCCAAATATTTGTCTCGCTCTGCCTTCCACAGGCGAAATACACTCTCCACTCCTCAAAGGAGGCAACCAAATTCCCATACTGTCACAAAATCAGGTCCACAGCCAGTGGGGGATGCATAGTGGTCTCTCTATCGAGTCAGGGTGTGGTTCCTCTGGATTCAGACTTATAAGCTAAAAACATGTTACTAAGTGCATGCAGCTTGAGTGAGGAAAAAAAATCTTTGTTGTTATAAGCCACCAAGATTTTTTGGAGTGTTGTTTGTTCTAGAAGCTATTGGAAGAATGTTGCTGCTGAAATTAAAAAAAAAAAAAGTGTGGGGGCGCCTGGGTGGCTCAGTTGGTTAAGCAACTGCCTTCGGCTCAGGTCATGATCCTGGAGTCCCGGGATCGAGTCCCACATCGGGCTCCCTGCTCAGCAGGGAGTCTGCTTCTCCCTCTGTCCCTCTTCCCTCTCGTGCTCTCTATCTCTCATTCTCTCTCTCTCTCTCTCAAATAAATAAATAAAATCTTAAAAAAAAAAAAAAAAAGTGTGCACTGGCTTAAGAATTGGCAGGGGCAGTGAGGATGCTGTTAACCAAAACCAAACAGAAGGGAGTCCATGTTAGGAAGTGGCAAACAGGGACACTTGGGTGGCTCAGGGTCCTGGGATCAAGCCCCAAGTCGGGCTCCCTGCTCAGCGGGGAGTCTGCTTCTCCCTCTGCCCCTCCCCCTGCTCGTGTGTGTGTTCTCTCTCTCTCTCTCAAATAAATAAATAAAACCTTAAAAAAAAAAAAAAGGAAGTGGCAAACATTTGATAAAACTGTACCCAGCAGACAACATAGCTAATGAACTCATTGCTCCAGGAGAAGATGCTGGAAAGAATGTCAGCATTGTCTGTCCTGGCTGCTGGCTGCTACTGGCTGTGTTTGACAAACTATAATAAGAAAGAGATGGACTTAGAAAGAACTGAACAGTTTGCAAGCAAGGATGAAAGGGAATAGAGAGCCCACAAATCCAGGGACTTTCAGAGTTGGAAGAGGCAACTGCTCCCCAAGTCCTATCAGTAAAAGATAAAACAGAAGTGTTTTGAGCAACAAAGGCCAATTAAAACTCAGAAACTCTAGCTCTACCCTTTTGCCCCTCTGGCAAGAGTCTGATCCACATCCTTGTTAAGACTTCCGGATGGATTTTTGGGGTTCCCAGCAAGTCAACTCTCACTCTGGGGCCCGTCAGACCAAGCAACTCCCCATCGGAAGCATCATAGGCACAGCATCAGAGCATGAGAGTGGGCTTGAAAAGGCACCCCAGAAGTGACAGGCACCACTCTGTTCACATGACACACCTACTCCAAGGAACAGAAAAGTGTTACCCTCCCAGGTGCCCAGAGTGGAGAGAATCAACAGTACTTGCCAACCATCCCTAAGGAATTTTTCAAGGAACCTGTGAATCTTTGAAGGAATTTTTCAGGGAAAGTTCAGGGAAATCAACAACCTGATAGAATTGCCCTTAGATCTCCTGACCTTAACTAGGCCCTATGCCCACTGAATAAAATCTTCCAGGGCTGCCTGAACGAATTACCACAAACTGGGTGGCTTAAAATAGCAGATACCTATTCTTTCATGGTCCTGGAAGCCAGAAGTGCTCAGAAATCAATGTGTCAGCAATGTGCCCCGTTCCTTCTGAAGACTCTGAGAAAGAATCCTTCCTTGCCTCTTGCTAGATTCTGCTTGCTAGATTCTGCTGGCTCACTTGGTGTGCCTTGGCTTGTAGCTATTCCACTTTCTGCCTCCATTCTCACATGACCTTCTTCTCTGTGTATCTCTGTGTTTTCTAATCTCCCTCTCCTTATGAGGACACCAGTTACTGTGGTTAGGGCCCACCCTAATCCAATATGACCTCATCTTAACTTGATTACATCTGCAAAGACGTTATTTCTAAATAAGGTCACATTCTGACATTCCAGGTAGACATGAACTTTTGAGGAACACTATTCAACCCAGCATACCCATCCAAAACCAATCACTAAAAACATGAGAAAGGAATGGAAGACAATGACCACTATTGGCTTAAATAACTGGTTTTCACATTGCCTGCACATGTAGAGTAATCTTGGGTTTTTTTTAAATGCTCAGTAGTGGACACACACACTAAATAAATAAATCTAATTTCTAGAGATAGAGCCCAGGCATTTGTACTTTTTAACCCCTGCCCCAAAGGTGATTCTAATGTGCAGCCATTGGCTTAGACTGGTGGTTCACAGCCTTGCTGCACAGCAGACTGTTACATGATTAGGACAATTGAGAAAATTTAAACAAGGTGAATTAAATAATATTATTGTATCATTGTTAATGTCCTGATTATGCTAATTGTATTGTGGATATATAAGTGAATGTTCTTGTTTTTAAGAATGCAAATTAAAGTATTTAGTGGTAATGGGGCAACTTCCTTCAAATAAGTGAGGAAAAAAAATGTGTGTATACATATATAAACACATATATGTGTAGATGGAGGTAACGCATATGTATGTGCATATATGTACACACACACAAACACACACACACATACACACACACAAAAAAAAAAAGAGGGGAGAGGAGGGAGAAGACACAAAATGTGCCCCCCTCCAGGTTGTAATGCTAAGCGAAGTCAGAGAAAGACAAATACCATGACTTCGCTCATACGTGGAATTTAAGAAACAAAACAGAGGAACAAAGGAAAAAAGAGAGAGAGACAAACCAAGAAGCAGACTCTTTAACTATGGAGAACAAACTGATGGTACCAGAGAGCAGGTGGGTGGGGGAATGTGGGAAATAGGTGATGGGAATTAAAGAGTACACCATGATGAGAAAAAAAACAGGCCCCCCCGGACTGTCTGGGTAAGCCAGGACTTTCTCAGTTATAAGTAATAAGAACCTACTTGAACTCTCTTCAGCAAAATGGAAATGTATTGATTCACAAAATCTAAGGAAGTTTCATCCTAACTGGGGAAGGGCAGGCGTGTGGCTGGTATCAGAAACTGGGACCAGCTCTCTCCTCCTCCTCCCCTGCCCTCCCGATCTTTCCCCCTCCACCCCCCCCACCCCAGCAGCCCACTCCTCAGGGCAGCTCTAAGTCCTTTGTCAGGCAGAAAAGGGCTGGGGCAAGAACCAGGGTCCCCACAGCTGGACATCAGAGGGAAATGGAAGGAACCCAGTGATCACAGGCCTCTGAGAAAGAAGTACTGATCCACTGTGGACTGGGGATGGCATCTGGGTTTGTGCCCCGAAGCTACTCTATAGCCCTAGACCCTCCATACAGGAGGCTGCTGCTGGCTTTACTTTGCGCTGCTCCTAGACCCTTGGCCCATTTTTGAGAGGTGGGTCCTCAGCTAGAACATTTAAAGAGCATTCCCACATGTGGTGGCTTTTTGGATCTTGACACAGCCACATTTCCTTTAGCTCTTTCTACAGTGATTATAGTGTTAACTGACTTGCCCAAGGGCACACTGCTCTCTGTGGCAGAGGACCCAGGGCTCATATGACTCTAAGTCACACACTACATCCCACTACCCAGACAGGACTGACCCGTGGGCATCGGTGACCTTTATGGATGCTTCTCTTACGGAGGCCTGGGGCAAGAACATTACAGTCCAGGGCTCAGTGTTCTGAGTGAGGCACAGACTCTTCTCAGGGGACTTCAGTTTGTTTTGTAGATATTGTGGGACCATAAAATGTCAGTGCCAGGAGCCCCCTGAAGCTGCTCCAGACAGTCCTTTCTTTTTAGATGAGGACACTGCAGGGCATGGCCTCTAATGGAGTAGTGTGGCCACCATGCTAAGGTTGGAGGAGGGCAATGGGGCAGTTTGGGAGGCTGGTTTATAGTGCCCCACATGCTGCCCAGTACTCCCCACTCTGAGTACTTCAGAAGACCCAGTAAACGGCACTAGCTCAGATTTACCTGACCCTTGCCTCACCTGCTGATGCAGAACCTTGACTCCCTGATAAGCCCCTCCTTCCTATCTTGCTAAGGTTTATGGGAGCCCTGAGGAGTGTCTGCCATGGGACCATGAGCAGCTCTGCTGCCACCCGTACCGGACAGTCTGACCCTGGCAGGTGTGTGGAGAAGGGGGTCAGGAGACCCAGCTTCCCTTTAGGTTGCTACTTTGCGAACCGGGCCCTTGAGCACAGCTTACAATGGGGAAACTGGCAGCTTTTACTTACTGCCTCTCTGACCTCGGAGCTTGAGATGTGTCCAGGGTAAGGGAAGGGACAGATTCTAGAAACAGCCACCCCACTGTCCTCAGGAGTGCCCTCCCCTCCAAACACCCATGACTTCATTACAGGGTCACCTCTGATGGACCTGCCTCCTTTTTCCCCCAGGATAAAGTCTGCAAAGAGACTCAGCTGGTTTACTGCAGCCTTCACCACCGCACGGAGCACAGTGGCACAGGCTGGGAATGCCCACAGTCTGACATCAACCCTTATTAAATTATATTATTATTGTTTATTATTTACTGATACTGATATTATTATTTGTTATTATGTATGAAATCCAAGCTCTGAAACTCTTGTTAGTGTCTTTCAGTCAAAGACAGCTGGGAACAAAGTTAGGTTTGCTGGCTCACTGCCACAAGAGTGACAGCATACTATGGGGAATTGGGAGGCATCTCCCCAAGAAATGTTAGAAAGAACTTATTACAGGATTTGGGCTTGTGTTAGGGGATCGGGAGGAGGATCAAGGAAGCTGGCATTTGCTTTGGATTGGGTGCTATCAGGAAGCAGATGTAATTCCACGGGCAGCTTTGTTTGATATGAACATTCTTTAAAGTTGTTTATAGAACAGCACAGCTTGGCTGTTAGTGCCAGGCCAAATCTTGGCTATCATGAGCTGCTTTTTTCTCTCTCCCATTGAAGAAACTAAGTTCACAAGGGAAAGATGATGTGACTAGTTGATCTGCATTCTACCAAAGGCTGAGTAACTTTCCTCAGGTGTCCTGGCCTGTCAGACCCTCATTTACCTACCTTGAAAAACTGGTGTCAGGAAAACAAAGAGCATTCAGAAGCTAATACTTGGGGTAAGAGAAATGTGGCCAAACAGGGGAGTTTTTTGGAATCTGTGTTAGTTTTCTAGAACTGACATAATAAAGTATCCTAGCCTGGGTGGCTGAAGCAACAGAAATGTTATTTTATCACAGTTTCTGGAGGTGTCATCTGATTGGTTTCTTCTGAAAGCCATGAAGGACCTGTCCCAGGTCTCTCTCCTTGGCTTATAGATGGCCATCTTCCCACTGCCTCCTCACACTGTTTTCCCTCTGTACATTTCCATGTCCAAATTTCTTCTTCTAAAGACACCAGTCATACTGGCCTGAGGCCCACTCCAATCACCTCATTTTAACTCAACTACTTCCTTAAAGACCCTATCTCTAGTATGGTCAGACTCTAAAGTACTTGGGGTTAGGACTTCAACATCTGAATTGGCAAGGGGTAGGGCACAATTCAGCCCAGGACAGTCTATTTGACTTCTGTGAAGATGGAGGCTTCTGTTTCAACAGGAGCTAATCTACCAGAAAAGCTAACACAAAGAGAATAGGTCATTATGTTTTCTGAAACTTTTTTTTTTTTTTCAGTTTCCAAATGCTATGAAGGCACAATGACCACACAAGAGGCATGGTGGTATCCATGACTGGAACATCTCATAGCCATTCCAGCCTCTTTTCTATTGGGCTTATGGACAAGCCTGTTCTTTTCATCATTCCTCTAAGAATGAGTCACAAGGAGGATATCTTCAGAAGATGCTAAAGAGAATCACCATTTCGTGATTGGGTCACTAGTTTGCAGCTGCGGGTCAGCAGTTTGCAGTGTGCAGCTCAAGTGACCTCATTCACTTTCAGTGGTTTTCCACTTTCCTTTTCAAAGTGACAGAGAGCTCTGCTTGCTAGGAACTGACTGTCCAGACATCTGTTGGTTATGTTCCCAGCCATGCTCCACATTTAACTTCCCAAGCCCCTGACTTTCTTTGGGTCTATGTCCATGTGATTCAGAGGAGGCTTCAGGGGAAGGCACAGGACCTAACCGGTGCAGAGTGACACAGGACATTTGCTAGATTATTTGGCACTATGGAGTAAGCACACTGAGACCAGGAACTGCTGCAACAGTTTTGCTACCATGAAGGAACTAAGCTCGAGGCAAAGTAAAGAAAGAGAAGGCAGGGCTGAGAGAATAGCAAAGGAAAACTGGAAGAATCCTGATCAAATTACACCTGAAACCCACATACCTTTGGATTTTTCAGTTACATGAGCCAATAAATTCTCTCTGTTGTTAAGCAAGCTTGATTTGGGTTTTCTGGGTTTTTTTTTTTTTTTTAAGATTTTATTTGTTTATTTGAGGGAGAGAGAGCATGGGGGAGGCAAAGGGAGAAGGGAGAGAACTTCAAGCAGATTCTGCACTGAACATGGAGCCTGACGAGGGGCTCGATCTCACGACCCTGAGATCATGACCTGAGCTGCAACCAAGAGTCGGATACTTAACCGACTGAGCCACCCAGGTGCCCCTGGGTTTTTCTCTTAATTGTGACTCAAAGTATCTGGACAGACTTACAAGCCTCTCTGTAAAGTCACTGGTGTTTGTTGTTGTCACTCGCAAGTACGCATCAATTACTGTACCATGACAAATTAATTAATGTCCAAGAGAAGGGATACTACTGAAGATGCAATTTCAGAAAAATCAAAGCGGCTATCAAGTGGGAATAAAGGAAGAAAAATAGATTTCTGTGGGGTTTGAATAGATCTCAAATTTTCAATGTTATTAAAAGCTTTGCCAAGCCAACTGGATCTAAGCAGAATATGCATATAGCATATATCCAGTGATGTGGAAGCAGCTAAAGAATGAGAAAATACCAAGAAGGCTGAAACCATGAGAGTGCAAGTCTGGCTGAGAACTTTTAAGTGGCTACTACAGGAAATATTTAATATGAATATAGGAAATGATCATAAGAGGGTTCATTGTTTTCTGTTGGGGTTAATTTTACTTCAGCTATTCTCCTTTTTCAACTCCCAAGTATGTGAACCAAATAAAATATACTCCCAGAATGCTGGTGCAAAGCCCAGGAGGACACTGAGATCCAAAGGTCAGAAATAATCAGGAAAATGGACTGAGAAGTTAATGGTTCAAGGTGGTCAGGAAGTCAAAATGGGCAATAAGTTAGGGAAAAAAAAAAAAAAAGACAGTGGGAGGGACGCCTGGGTGGCTCAGTCAGTTAAGCGCCTGCCTTCTTTCGGGTCAGGTTATGATCCCAGGTTCCCAGAATCGAGTCCCGCATTGGGCTCCTTACTCAGCGGGGAGCCTGCTTCTCTCTCTGCCTGTGCTCCCCCTGCTTGTGCTCTCTCTCTCTCCCTCTCTCTCTTTGACAAATAAATAACTAAAATCTTAAAAAAACAAAACAAAACAATGGGGTCATCATCTGGGTGTCCCCTTAGACAACCAGAAGGCCCAAGACCTCTGCAAGAGAGAAGCAGAAACAAAGCTCAGTGCCCAGTGATTCATTTAGGCTAGGAAAAGGGGCTAGGCATTCTAAAACAGCACAGAAATTGCAAAGTGCAACAGATGGAAAGGCAAATCAGTTGTATTAACTAAATGAAACAAGCGTCTCATAGTCAAAAGTGTAGTGTAGTACATCAGCATGCAAAAGCAAAGGGACAGCAAAGATGTAAGGATACAAGATGACAATAGAAGAGTGACAGTAGGAACAGTGACTGCAACAGTAGCAGGCAAGGCAGAGAGCCTTATAAGTCAGAAATACAACTTAGGTAAATGCTGACAGAGGGTGAGCAGCCACTTTAAGTTAATGTGTGTCTAATCACATTACTTCCCTCGGTAGACCAGGCATTATCAATTCAGGGAGATTAGATCCACAAACCCAAATCTAACATTCAAAATTTCAAGTGCTTATAAGGATTCCATCTGCCCAGAAGCCGCACCGTCCAGGAGACCTATCCCTGATCACCAAGTAACTCCAATGTTTTCCTTGTCCCTTTGAAAAAATTTTTCTCTTCCTTGTTCATTTTGCATAAAAACTTGCCACTTCTTCGCATGCCTCCCAGTTCTCTGGACTCTTGAGAATGGAGACTACCTGCTTCGTAAACTGTTAAAGTCTGGCTCACCTAAATTGTCTTCATCATTTTAACATCGTATGTGTGGGGAAATTAAGCATCTGGTAAACCAGGCTATCGGTTATTCATGGTATCACTTCAGTTTCCTCGTGCCATTCCTTTGTCTCCAGAAGGACAAGCTAAAGGACCTAATTCAGACTTTGATGCACAGACAAGAATTATATCAGTGCTCAGCTATGTAAACATCTGTCAGGACTGTCTCTAAAACTGATGTTTCCAAGTCGCCAAGTCTGAGCCTTGATTTAGCTCTTTTCTCTAGTTTGGGAAGTGTCCAGCTCTTTGAAGGGATGGAAGCAAATCCAATCTGAGCAAGAATACCAACCGGTTGCCAATTTCATAAGAGGACAGAATTGCTGTCCTGAAAGTACAGATGTTATAAAGTACAGAAGCTATTAATGCTAATGAAATTCTGAGCTGATGCTCAAAGATGCACATCACCCCATGGTATACTAAAAAAATTATCTGGTCTTTGACCTAGGTTCCTGGCAGATCTTCAAAAACCCCTGGAAGTCTTTCTAAGTGATAGGAGTTTTTGTTATGCTAATGAGGTGATTCCTGGTGGTTCTCCAGATAGCTTCAGGATGAGTGCTGCTCAGCAGAAAGATGAACCAATTGATTAGAAGTTTGGGGCTTGGGGCCACCTGGGTGGCTCAGTCGTTAAGCGTCTGCCTTCAGCTCAGGTCATGATCCCAGGGTCCTGGGATCGAGCCCCACTTGGGGCTCCCTGCTCCGCAGGAAGCCTGCTTCTCCCTTTCCCACTCCCCCACTTGTGTTCCCTCTCTCGCTGTGTCTCTCTCTGTCAAATAAAATAAATCTTAAAAAAAAAAAGAAGTTTGGGGCTTGGAGTCACAGGATATCAGCCAGTCTTCCCAACCTCAAGAGAGAGGAGGGTGGGTTGGAAATTGAGTTCACTCACACACACCGGCCAATGATTTAATCAATCATTCTTGCATAATGAAACTCTAGTAAAAACTCAGGACACTGAAGCTCAGTGGAGATTCCTGGTTGGTTAACACATTGATGTGCCAGGAAAATAATGTACCTTGACTCCATGGAGGGAGGGCATGGAAAGGCCAAACCCAGGACTCTCCCTGACTTCACCCTATGTGTATCTTTTATAATAAAACTGTAATCGTAAGTTTCCTGAGTTCTATGAGTCATTCTTGTGAATTATCAAACCTGGAGAAGGTTGTGGGAACCCCTGAATTCGTAGCCAATCAGTCATAAGTGTGGGTGGCTGAGAACCCCTGAAACTTGTGGCTGGCATCTGAAGTAAAGAGATAGTCTTATGGGGGATTTTTAAGGCTTCTGGATCCAATTCCAACATGGCAAAGGGAGATACCACCCCCTCCCTTACTTCCACCACAACACCAAGCAAGTCCCAGACATCAGCAGGGTGTCCAGCAGGGCATCCAAAAATTCAACTTAATTCTGACACTATCTACCCAGACATGGCATCAGATTCCACAAGTTAAAGGTTCAGTCCCACAAAACTGTCCCCCACCCCAACTTCAGACACCAGTCCCAAGCCCCAGGCTGTTACCTGTGCTTCTAACCAACTAGCTACAGAATGGAGGTTCCAACCACCTCCTCCTTGGATTTGATTACTTTGCTAGAGTAGCTCACAGAACTCAGGGAAACACTTACTTACATTTACCAGTTTACTAAAGGATATGATAAAGGATATGAATCAACAGCCAGATGAAGAGATACAAAGGGCAAGATCCCAAACAAAGGAGCTTCTGTCCTCATGGAGTTTGGTGGTGTTTGGTGACACATGGAAGCATTCTGGTTCCCCAAGTGTGGAAGCTTTTTGGACAAAAAAGGACCAATAAGCTGCCCTCTTGGCTTTATATGGCGGCTTCCTTACATAGTCATGATTGACTGTCTTTAGCCATTGGCCATGTCAACCTTCAGCTCCTCTCCTCTCCTGAGGTTGGGGGGGTGGTTGGGGGGAGTGGACTGAAAGTTCCAACCTTCTAATCACATAGGTGGTTCTCCTGGCAACCAGCCCCATCCTCAGGCGCTTTCCAAAAGTCACCTCATTAACATAACAAAAGATACCTTTACCATTCTTCTCATTTTCTCAAGGAAATTCCAAAGGTTTTTCGAACTGTAAGACAGAATTTGAAGAGGAAGACCAAATATATTTGAGAAATATACTTTGGTTCATCCAAAAGACAAAATATATGTATAGTTCTTATCCACAAGAATGGATCTGGGTTTTGACCATAGAGGCATCTTCTGAAGTCACAACCCTCAGAACAAAAACATTTTCTAAGATAAGGTTCTAATATCTCCCTTCCTACATATCAACTTTATTCTTAATATTCCATAGTCCCTTAAAATACTCATCGGCTTTCCGTAACTATTCTAATTATAAATCTCCAATCTTACATGATGTTTCAGCAATACATCTAATACTGCTACCATAAATTGCTCTAAATTCCCAGGGGAAGGAAGATATATGTGTATCTGTTATTACTTGCATTTGTCAAATAGGCAGAACCTAGAGAAAAATAATCATTTTTCTTTTCTGAACAGAGCAAGCACTAACTTTGATATCATGTGACAACCCAAGAGAGTTCAGGAATTCAGTGGAGAACCTTAGGAGGTTATAGGATAGTGGAAGTCAGAGAAACACAAAGACAAGGAAGCAGATTTCTTTTTTCATTTTACAGGAAACTGATAGCCAGATTAAGAGTTTGAGTCATGGGGCACCTGAGTTGGTTAAGCATCCGACTGTTGATTTCGTCTCAGATCATGATCTCAGGGTTGTGAGATGGGGCCCTGCATTGGGCTCCATGCCTGCTTAAGATTCTCTCTGTCCGTCTCCCTCTTTCACCCCACCCCCTCTTAAAAAAAAAAAAGTTTGAATCATTTGCCCACTTGCTGCTCCTTGGGAAAGTTGAAGTTGGAGCTCCTCCCCTGATGTGGCCTGCCGTCCCTCCTCCAGTAACTTTGGAGATTATGATACTGAAATAACAAGTCACTGAAAACCCAAATAAAAAGACTTTATCTATTGGCCTTCCTAAAAATTTAGAGAATCTGTTAGTCAATTTACATAGTGATTTAATAATGAAATTAGCAGATAAATTAGAGTTTTAAAGAAAGAGAAAGTTGTAACTGCACATTCCTGCCCCTGAAGCAGAAAAGGTGTACTTTACACATAACTAGACCTGCTGTTCCCCAAAGACCCAATTACTATCATGATGAAGTACAAACTCCTTAATTTAGCACTCAAGATTTGACATCAAACTATCAAACCAGTCTTTCAAAAAGAACCTCCTCTACTCATTAACAGGAGTTCTCCAGGGTGATCCTTCAGTTTATACCAAGAATGACCTCCTCCATGCTCTCCCCCAGTCCTGTCTCCTTTGGCCCCTTCTGCTCCTTCCCTTGGCTTTGGAGTTTGTCCCCACCTCACCCCACCCCCAGCTAGGCTGTGAGCCACTCCTTAGTGGAAGAAAGGATCCCAGGCCGTGTAGCTGGCACTCTTCGCTGACACCCTGGCCTCCTCCACTGGGCTATGGCTAATGTGGATAATTCCCCAGAGCTCTTCTTTATTCTTTGTAATAGATTCTGCCCTGGGCAGATCACCACTACAGAAGAAAAAAGTCTAACCCAACAAAAAACCTAAACCTTGTGCGCAGGTGTCATGAGAAACTTTCAAAGCCACTTATTTAAAAAATGCTAAGATAGTAAGGGAGAGATCCAACCCCCTTCAAGGCCCAATTCAAGTTCCACCATCCTCATGAAGTTTTATGTGACAGACAGGCCCCATTTCCCCTCCATCCTCTGGATCTCCTAACAGATAATCTGAACATTAATATGGCATGTAATACATGTGTATACCACCTTTAAATAGTTTTCTATGACTGCATCTTCATCTCCCAGACAAAGCCACTAGCTTCTTAAGGAAGGATCTGTTTGAGTTAGACAAGGCTGTAATTAGATATAAATCCAGTGACATCTGGCATATGATGGATGCCCAATCAACATTTCTTAATTGATGACAGAGCCACTATCAGACACAGGCTGAAAACCTCAATGAGTGCAACAATCTGTTAATTTCTGTGATGGTTAGCAAAACCTAACATTTGTCTAAAGACCTCAGAGTGAGCACCCTCTCTGGTTTAAGTACTACAAATCGGATTCTTGTGTAGATTCAAATTGGTCAACACTCTGGAAGGAATCCTGGACTGAGAGCATCAGGATTTCCAAAAGCTGCTATTTTTTAAGGGCCTTAAGAGATCAAACACCCACACAGTTTCTGCAAAAGGAAGGTAATCGCATTAATAACTCTTTGTATTTTACTGCATTGTTATGTGACTTTTGGAACAGCCTGGAGAGGTAGAATGGGAAGTCATTAAAGTCGAAGGGGCAGAGAACACTAGGTTGATTCTTTTCCAACTCACTTTTAGGCAGGAAGCATCAGCATATTACATATTTCTTCTCAGACATCTGGACTCCTTCACAAAGAGGTCTCTTCATTTATAACTCCTGAGAACTTGGGTCTCCAGAGCTCCTAGTTCCACAGAAGATGTTGAAAGTTTCCTTGTTGGCATTCTACAATCTATCAAACTCTTCCATTCTTATTTTAATTGCCATTTGGATGTAGGAACAGCCCCCAGGACCTTGAGCCCTCCTCCGCTCTGGGGCACCCACACAGCTTTTCAGATGAGTTAAATCAAGCCCAGAAGTCTGCAAGAGTATTAACCCATCATCTTCATATGCCATATATCATCTACATAACCAGCCCTGAAGTGTCTACCGACGTGCCTTCACATTGTAGTCACTAAGCCAAAATTCTAGGGCTCCCTCTCCGCGCGGTACTTCAAAAATCCAGCCGGCACTTAGCGGGCGGGAGCTTACGGTTTGACTGAAGACTGCGGGGCAAGTGGGAGGAACTAGCGGTGAGCCGGGGAAGGCGGGACAAATGTCTCCCGGCAACGGCCCCGGCGATTGGCCAGCCCGTCTACAGCCGAGGCCAATGGCCAGGCGCCCGTTGCACCGAGTGCGGCTGCGCGGGAGATTCAAATCGGTAGCGGCTTCTCGCCGGCGGCGCGGCTGGGTTGCTGTTGGCCCGCGTCTTCTCGCCATGGATAACCCGGAAAATGTCTTTCAGTAAGTGTCGGTCTGGTGGGGTGGGGGCGAGGCGGGGGCGCAGGCTCCGGCTGTGGACCGAGGAGGGGGCTGGGGTACCTAGGATTCGGGGTCTGCAGGTCCCCGCCCGGGCCGGCCGCAGTCCTGCCTCCTTTTGCCTCTCCCGCCCCTTTCCGTGGCTTTGGTGTGTTTCCTCCCCGCCCTCACTCCTACCCAGCCAGGCTGTGGGCCACTCGTGGGTCGTGGAAAGGACACCCGACCGTGTAGCTGGCGCTGTCCGCTGCGACCACGGTGGCAGTTTAGGGGGATTTGGCCAATCGTGAGGCCCTCGGAGCTCTCGGTTCATCTCTGTAAGGAATCCGCTCTGGGCAGATCGTCGCCGTGGGAGAAAAAAGTCTAACCTAACAAAAACCCTAAGCCTTGCGTGTAGGTTTCATGAGAAACTTTCAAAGCCACTTAATTAAAAAAAAAAAAAATCTACAGTAGGGAGAGAACTTAAAATAGCTCTTACCCATAATCCCACAATCGATTTGAAAAAAAAGTCTTTGAATAACCTGAACTTTATTTTTTTGGAATAACGTGAACTTAACAAAAAAGATATGCTTATTGTCATTTAGGTTGACCTGCTAACGATTTCTTACATTCCCACACCTTTGCTTTATGACTTTAGGTGATTTATCTAGATTGTTTCAAAAGCATTTTAAAACAGTTCAGTCATATGTGACAGGAAGTAAAACTGGTTAGTTTTATCAGCACCAGGGTAATTTACTCTCTTGGGGATCAGAAGACCAAGATCCTTAAGTACAGCCAAAGCAAAAACCTGTTTGCTTTAAGGCTTCTCTAGCCAGCAAACTATTTCACTTTTAGAAGCCTGTTTTCCCCCATTTTAAAAGGGAAATCAGGTATTTCTGACCTTATTTTGACTTTGTAAAGACTAATTTGCTCCAGTGGACTGGATGTTTTTAGTATTCATTTACAAAGTGTATTCAGGCCATTTTACTAGGAAATGTGGTTGTTATTGGAATGTGAAATGTTTGTTTGGGGCAGCCTGTTTACATATATTTTGGGGGAGCACCTATGAGGCATGAGAAGGAAATTAAAATTTAGAAGTAATTACTTTTTCATTTTTAAAAATAAGTAATCATTTATTTGGTTTTTAAAAAAGTATTCACTGAGATTTATTGTGCCTGTCTACTCTCCCAATCCCTGATATGGAACCATTTTTCTAATTTATTTTTTAAATGTTTATTTTTGCAGATATATTTCTATTGTAATATTACATTAGTATGTCTATATAGGCATGCACATATGTGTGTTTATCAATGGATGTATACGTATATGTATGTACAATTCCTGCCTTTATGTCTTGTAAAGTGTAGCTTTTTTTGTTTAACAGTATCCGTGGAGATCTTTATCAGTGTATAGAGCTCTTTCTCAATCTATTTTACAACTCCATATTTCATGTACCATAATCTAAAGAGTCTCCTATTTATGGATCTTTGGGTTATTGACAGTCTTTCGCAAATAGAGCTGCAGTGAAAAATCTTGTATGTGTGGCATTTGGCACGTAGACAAATATACGTTTTCTAGATTCCCAGAAGTGGATTTGCTAGATCAAAAGTAGATCCATCTAAAACAGCATGGAGTTTCCTCAGAAAGTTGAAAATAGAGCTACCCTACCACCCAGCCATTGCACTACTGGATATTTATGCCAAAGATACAAATGTCGTGATCCGAAGGGTCACGTGCCTCCCGATGTTTATAGCCGCAATGTCCACAATAGCCAAACTATGGAAAGAGACTAGATGTCCATCAACAGATGAATGGATGTATACACACACACACTGGAATATTATGCAGCCATCGAAAAAATTAAATCTTGCCATTTGCAATGACATGGATGAAACTAGAGGGCATTATGCTAAGCGAAATAACTCAATCAGAGAAAGACAATTATCATACGATCTCACTGATATGAGGAATTTGAGAAACAAGACAGGATCATAGGAGAAGGGAGGAAAAAATGAAACAAGACAAAACCAGAGAGGGAAAGAGACCATAAGAGACTCTCAATCTCAGGAAACAAACTGAGGGTTGCTGGAGTGGAGAGGGGAGGGAGGGATGGGGTGGCTGGGTGAGGGACATTGGGGAGGGTATGTGCTATGGTGAGCGCTGTGAATTGTGTAAGATTGATGAATCACAGACCTGTACCCCTCAAACAAATAATACATTATATGTTAATTTAAAAAAAAAGTAGATCCATCTGTAATTTTGGCAGATATTACCAGTTCCCTTAGGGATCCAGAGCACTCTCACCTGCAAGCAAGATGTGAGAGTGCCTGTTTCCCACTGCTTCATCTATACACTGTTGCCACATTTTCTTAGTTTTGCCAGTCTGGTAGGTGAGAAATTGTATCTGAATGAGTGAATTTCTCTTATAAGAGGTTGATTGAGTATTTTCCTTTGGAATGCCTTTTACTTTTTTTTTATTGTTTCCCCCCCCCAATTTCTAAAAGCTCTGCTTTTTTATACCAATTTATCATTTCTCTTTTGACTCTGCTTGATGTTGTGTTTATTTGATATGTAGAAGCTTTTTATTTATAAATAGTTTACTTTATTGAGCTTTTGTGGCTTCTAGATTTTGAGTCATAAGAAACATTGATTTCATTGGTATACAGATAGATAGCCAGGAGAAAGTATTGCTTTCAAATCCTGTAATCTGTGTAACCTCTCTGATAGAAAACCTGAAGTCTTTCTTAGCTTGACTCTCTCATGCCCATAAGCAATCCCATAGGCAAGTCCCATTGTTTCTTTCTCCAAAACACCCCAAATTCCTTGCTTGCACTGTTCCCACCCTGGTCCAGCTCACCACCCCCTGGGACTGTTGTAGCTCCCTAACTGGTTTCCCACTTCTGTTCCCATTCCCCGTCCCCTTTGCTTGAAGGGCCAGAATGGATGTTTTAAATGCACATTACATGTTGTCACCCCACCCTTCTAGCTCAGCACACTTAAATAGCTTCATGGCTCTCTGGCACTGATCAAGTGTCACCCCCTCAGGGAGAATGGCCTTCCCTGACCACTCTATCTAAAAATTGTTAACTCTTGTCACACTCTTACCTCATTTCCCATTTTGTTTTGTTTTGCTTTTTTTTCCCTAAGTGCTGAATGTCACCTGACTTTATTTCACATGTTTCTGTTTGTTTATTTGTTCGTTTGCTCCCCTAGCACCTCAGCGCCCTTAAAGAACTTTTCTTCACTTGGCTGATTTTTTTTTTTTTTTTTTTTTAAGCTGTGCTTGGGAATGCGGAAGTAGCAGCAAGCAGAGGGAGCCATAGTGGCTGATTTATGAACATTGCCATTATGTGTTCTTTGTCAGGGACGCAGTGTTGCATTGAGGCCCAGAAAGCAAACTATGTGGAGACCTGACTGGTGGTATCCTGCTCTCCCACGCCCACTCACAAGCCCCCTTCAGGTCTCCCAGCCAAGTCTCAGCCAAGCTTCCGAGCAGCAAGGGGAGGGGTCCCACCATTTGAGGAATAACAACTGGTGGACATTGCCCCTCAGGATGGTAGTGACATTGGGCATCAGTGACAGGAGAAGGAGATTCTTAGGGATGGAGCCTGGGACCCTCTTCCAGCTGCCTCTTACATAAGGGCTAACTTCAGGGGCTTGGGTCTTGCTTTCTTCTGGAAAAATAACTGCGTCTGAGTTTTCTGACCACTTCTAAGTGAATAATCTTTCCATTTTTAATATAGCCTTTGAGCTGGTATTTGAGATTTCCATTTTAAGGTGTGTAAATGAGAAACATAAAATAAAATATATCTTTGCTTTTAGGAATCATCCCTAATAAGTCATGTGCATATTTTTCTCCGTTCTAGAATGTTTGAAGCCCATATGCAGAGCTACAAGGGTGATGACCCACTTGGTGAATGGGAAAGGTTAGCATTTAGTTTATTTTTTTCCTTTAAACAAACTATATGCTGCCATGAAAATTAATATTAGCCATACTTTTCTAGTTACATGCAGTGGGTAGAAGAGAACTTTCCTGAGAATAAGGAATACTTGACAACATTATTAGAACATTTAATGAAGGAATTTTTGGATAAGAAGAAATACCACAATGACCCAAGATTCATCAATTATTGTTTAAAATTTGTAAGTATACTTTCAGATGTATAATCAAATCTGTAATCCTATTGTACTTCTGCTTGTTCCCCCAGATTTTAAGATCATTTTAGACTGCCTTATTTAATTTTAATTTAATTTTATGTATTTATTTTTAAGATTTTATTTATTTATTTGACAGAGACACAGTGAGAGAGGGAACACAAACAGAGGGAGTGGGAGAGGGAGAAGCAGGCTTCCCGCGGAACAGGGAGCCCGATGCGGGGCTCGATCCCAGGACCCTGGGATCATGACCTGAGCTGAAGGCAGATGCTTAACGACTGAGCCACCCAGGCGCCCCTAGACTGTCTTATTTTAATTCCTGTTTCCAGTCATAAATTTTTTAAAAGTTGTATGGCCAGAGATGTGTATTTTGGAAGCTTTTGGCTTCTGTATTGCAGTCAGTAATTTAATTTTAAAACCCTCCTCCTCTATCAAGTCTATAAGTGTTAGGACATGAGATAGAAACCATTAAATTAAAAGGTTTGTTGAATGAGAGGGGTGTGGAGATGGAAGGATAAGCAGGCACTGCCAGGTACTCAGAGGGTTCCTGGGAGTAAATTAAATTCATTGTGAATAATTAAGAAAATATCAACCCTCGGGAACTAAATTTAACGCTAAAAGGAAAAGGCTGCCTCAGGTTAGGCATTCAAAGGTTGGGGCTCTTCAGTCTTGAAATGAAGGCTTTGGGGGCAGGAGTTCTAGTAATCATGAGTGTATCAGGTTAAGACGGATTTGTTCACTAAATTACAGGATACTATGATTTGAGGCACCCTATGGCACTTGAGCAGGCTCTGATTAAGACAACCGTAATACTTACATCATGAGTCATTTATGGAAGTCACTATCCTGGGAATTAGTGTAGGCAATTTCGGGGACATTGAATGTCAAGGAAAGAAGTAAGCTTAATTTTTAGGTTTGCTGTCAGAGAGCCGCACAAGCCTTCCCCTGACAGTATAGCCTGAAGCCTCCATGAAGACTGAACATGGAAGGTGGCTGGGCTCTGGGCCATACCTAGACCAGCAATTCCTTTGTTCTCATATCTGTTTGCCTTGGGCTTCTGTAGGCTCAGTACAACAGCGACCTTCATCAGTTCTTTGAGTTCCTGTACAACCACGGGATCGGGACCACGTCATCTCCTCTGTACGTCGCCTGGGCGGGGCATCTGGAAGGTCGGGGAGAGCTGCAGCATGCCAGTGCCGTTTTTCGCAGAGGGCTTCAAAACCAGGCGGAACCGCGAGAGCTGCTGCAGCAACACTACAGGTAGTCTGAAAACAAAACTCTGGGCGCCGGGGTGACGCGGTCGGTTGAGCGGCTGCCTTTGGCTCCGGTCCTGATCCCTGGATCGTGGGATCGAGCCCTGCGTCCGTGCTCGGCGGGGAGTCTGCTTCTCCCTCTGTGCCTCCCCCTGCTCGTGCTCACCCTCGATCTCTCTCAAATAAATAAATAAAATCTTAAAAAAACAACTCTACATGGTATTCCGTACTTGGAAATGTTGTGTTTGCTCTTAAAAATCTTCTATTATTAATCTGTATGGAAAATCCTTCTCATTGTGAAAATGTGGATAATACAGAATAGTATAAAGAAAAGAAAATTGCCCAGAAATATTACGGTCAACATTTTGGTGCATTGCCTTCCAGTGTCTTTTCCTACGCCTGTGTGTGTGTCCTTGTATTTGTGTGTTTTAAGAGTAAATCATACTGTAGGTCTGTTATGTATACTGAGCTTTATACTGCCCCTAAGAAATTAGGAACTTTTCTACTACTTATAAAGCAAGGTGTGAAATCTGTCCCAGAGTTATGTCATAATTGAAGTGTTCTCTAAATCAACATTTAAGATATTTTCAGCATTTTGATTTTTATAGAGAACAACATAGTGAATATCTTCATGAATAACTCTTTCACAACTTATGTTTTTTTTCTGTGATTAAATATACCTCATTTAGGAAATTTTGAAAACACAGAAAACTAAAGAAGCAGAAGAAACCTGGCATTGTAGTTTGGCATATTTTTCTCTGCTTGTTATATAGGATTTACAGGCATGCTTTCATACACCTGCAGCTTTGTGTCACGGTCTTTTTCCTTTATCATAGAGTTATCTCCCAATTTTTTCCTATTTTATCTTGTTCCTTCTCGTAGATTCTCAGAATTGAAACTATCTAGTCAAAGGGTGTATGAAGAGTTTTTAAGTTTTGTGGTACATGGAACCACATTCCCTGCTCAAAAGGTTATACCAGTTTTTTGCTGGCCCGCGCTCTAGCAGCATATGAAATAACTTATCTCACTGTTTCCCTTGCCAGCATTTAATATGCTCATTGTTTTCCACTTTGCTACAGTGCTCATGTTTTTTTTTTAAACTTTATTATGAGAATTTTTAAGCATGGGTTAAAAAAAAGAAAAATTAGTATAATGAACCTCCCATTTACCTATCACCTCCTTTTAATAATTATTAACATTTGACCATGTTTTTTCTATGCTGAACAATTTAAGGCAAATCCAAGACAACAAAATATTTTAACCCAAACACATAAACATCTCTAACAAGTGATTTTTTTTTTTACAGAACCTTAATGCCATTTTCACACCTAACAAATTTTAACTATAATTCCTTAATATCCTCTAATTTTCAGTCATTCCTCATCATGTAAAGCATTGTGTTTTTGTTTTTGTTTTTTAAACTGGTGGTTTGTTTGAATTAAGAGTCACAAGATTTGGCATTTGGTTGTACGTTTTTAGTCTTTTTATACTATACACTCTTGCTCACATCACCCAAAAATGTCAGATTTGGAAGTTGCATATTACTTGGCAGGTGAGTTGGTGTGTAAAGGTGTCATGAAATGACATATTTTAAAAAGTTCTCACAGCATAAACAATAATATATCTGCCTTTTGGATTGATGGTCTAAGTTTTGGACTTCTTTCTTCTAAATACTATGTTCATTACATTCCAGATGTGTAGAATGCCTAAGATGGGGAGCTCAAGCACCCCATGTTGTAACATTTGCAGACTTGATACACAGAGGAAGAGGGTACCTTTGTTATGTGAGTTTGAGAAATACGACATAAACCAGGCAAAGGGGGGAGTTTTTCTAATGTAGTATATTGGGTATGAAGAAAATCCCAGAATTTTTTTTTTTTTTAATCTTGAAGCAATTCTAAAATTCAACTTGACATTCTCTCTTGATCTCAGTCTTCTCTAGCTTGTGATAAGTTGCCTTGATGGGTTGAGATCGATCTAGATAGATAGATTTGGTTTTCGCTTTAATACGAATACGTATTAAACTAAGTTTGTAATCTATTATTGATGCTTTCACTCCTGTCATTCAGGTTATTCCAGGCACGCCTTACTGAAACGCATTTGCCAACTCAAGGTAAAATAATGCTTTCTAAAATGTCTAAGTTGTTAATAATGTAGTCTCTGATTTACACTGCCTTTTTCTCCCCTGGGAAAAAAAAAAGATTCATCCAGTATTTATTGACTGTATTGTCTTAGGTAATGGGGAAGGCACCCTGGTAATAATGCCTAGCAAAAATCCCACCGCAGAGTTGTGTCATAGCAATTTAAAAAAGCAAACCCACAAGAAAACTTGATTTCATTATATTTTTGGGACTTAAAAAAATCAAAATTGCCCAAAATAGAGAACAAGACTTACTCTCAAGTCCATCTATTCTGAATTGAATCAAATGTGTTTAATGCAACTTTTGAAGAAATGTTGTCATTTTTTTTTTTTAGAAATAAAGATTACATTTCAGCAATAAGCATCAACTATTCCATCCTGTTGTTTAAATTATCTCTATAATATTTCTCTTATCTAAAAGGAGTTTTAGTTACATTTTCTGAGACAGTAGTCAATGAGTTGATTTATTTCTTATGCTACTTACTGAAAGACCTGGGGAATGTATTTGTAATAATTTTATTTAATATGGTTTTACCCTTGTTTCTCTTTATTTCATCCTTTTTCCCCCCATAGCTAGAACCCCAGAACCTCTCCATAATGCTCAGATTTTAAACCAAATGACGACGTCAAAATCAAATCCAGGAAATAACTCAGCCTGCATTTCTAAGAATCAGGTAATAATAACATTCGTGGGTTATATGGAAACCGGGAATGACTTTGAACGGTCATCCAGCTGCCTTTCATATCCACTTCGACGTCTCATTTGTTTGACCTTGTTCCTATGACTCTAACCTCTCTGTCAGCTACCTGTCGTCATCTACCACTGCTCACCTCAGACATTAAATTTAAGTAAGTTACTGTCTGGTCTTCACTTCCTGCGTTTATCTGACTTAGGGCCTCCCACTATAATATAACCTTCTGTCTTCACTTCCTCCCCAGCAGCTTCTCCCCTCCTTTGTCCACCAGCCTCCCTCACACAGGCCAGGAATCCTTCCTACACTGGATAATATCCACCTGGAGGCTCCTGAGCCCTGCTTAAAACTCAGGAGCTTGGATTGATGGTGCCTATCACCTCAGCCAGGGCTTTCCTCCTCCTCAGAAATTATGTTTCCAGTTTCCTGGTTCACTCTTTATATTTTATGTATTTCTTATGTGTCCCATTTCACTCTCTAATGCCACATGATAGTGATTTTAAGCTTCTCTTTACTTTCCTCAAACTTGGGACCTGGCAGTCATTAACCTCTTCTTCAGGAGCTGGCAAAAATAGTATTTTCGTGAGACAACAAAAGCCCTTAGATGACCTCTGTCAATTTTCTGCCACTGACCAGTAAATGGAACTGCACCCTCCCTGCCATCACAGTTGGGAAAAATGGTCTTCCGCTTTGCTTGTCCTTCATCCTCCTTGAGAGTTTTGCCCTGTTGAGATTTCTTCTGCTCAAGTCTTTGCTTCCCTCAGCTTTGTTTTCCAACATCTATCCTCTTCATGGTACAATTGCTCTTTCAGTTTGCTAAGGACCTCCTTTCAGCTCAATCCAATGGAAATGCCTCTGTTCTTAGTGCATGTGTGCAAGTTTTATTAATGTCACACATTCCTAGACGTGGAATATGCATTTCTCACCTTGATAGAAACTCAGACTATCTCATTTTACATTCTACACGTTTGCCAGTCTGATTGCTTCCTATTGACCCAACTATGTAAATTTTTAAACAGCAGAGATGGATCTTATTTATGGTCACATTTCCAGGACCTAGCTCAAGACACGACATGCATGAGATATTCAGTAAATATTTGTGTAGGAACTCCTGAGGATAGAATGGTACCAGAAGAAAATTTTTGATTTTTTTTATTAATGTAGAATTTTAGAATATTAATCCCATAAACAGAGGCACTCTGACCCAGCTCCTAGTCTATCGTTGGAGGGAAATAATGCTCTTCTCTACTACCAAGTAGAAATTTTTCCAGGAGGGGGAAGGAGCAGAGGCAGAGGGAGAGAAAATCTAAAGTAGGTTCCATGCCCAGTGTGGAACCCAACACAGGGCTGCTCTCACAACATTGAGATCATAACCTGAGCCAAAATCAAGAGTCGGATGCTTAACAGACTGAACCCTCCAGGTACCCCCTAAGTAGATATTTTTTTAAATCACTTTCTTATTGGACTCTTTAGTTACAAAAGTTATAAGGTTAATCAATAATTAATATAATTAATTGGTTATAATTAAATTAATCATAACTTTAACGAACACCTATAAATCTAGGTGATGATTGGGGCACCTGAGTGGCTCAGTCAGTTGAGTGCCTGACTCTGGTTCTAGTGCAGGTCATGATCTCAGTGTTGTGAAAAGTCGGGCTCCAGGCTCGGCGCAGAGTCTCCTTGGGATCCTCTCCCTTCGTCGCTCTCCCTGTGCTTGCTCGCTGGAGCTCTCTTTCTCTCTCTCAAATGAATAGGTAAATAAAATCTTTTAAAAATAAAAAATGAATAAATCTAGTTGATGATTAAGAAACCCCTCCAATGCTTTCATATGTTTTGTGAAATACTTTGGTGACAGTTTCTTTTCAGTTAAGTGAGTATTTATGTTCCTTTTCTTTCTTTTTAGGGCTCAGAAGTTTCTGGGGTGGTATCTTCAGCTTGTGATAAAGAGTCAAAAAAGCAAGTATAACCTGTGCAATAATCTATTACTTAGTTTCCTTCGAGAGCTGTTTTAGTACACTGTGGTAAATAATACATTTTCCCCCATTATAGGGAACAAAGGGTGATCATGATTTCTAAATCAGAATATTCTGCACAAGCATCTTCAGCAGCCAGAGCTGATGTTCAGCAGGTTATTATGTATTGTAAGGAGAAGCTTATTCGTGGAGAATCAGAATTTTCCTTTGAAGAGCTGAGAGCCCAGAAATACAATCAACGGAGAAAGCATGAACAGTGGGGTACTTGCACTCTTATGATTTGAGATGCTCTTATGTCACTGAAAATAATAACCTTTGAGTAAACTACCTTTTTAAAGATGGTGATTGACTAAGCTGAAAGAATCTGTAAAAACGTCTCTAGCTCATCTATGAAAAGACTAGAAATCTTTGTTAAATCAAGTGTAGCAGCCACATGTGTCCAGGGACTCAACTGATGTCCTGACACCAAAGCTCAGAGTTGAAACAGTGCTGACATAGATAAAGTAGATAGGCCAATGTTGCCTTCGCTTTTAGTGATGTTTTAAGCTTTTAAATATTACCTGTATGGGTTTGAACTTCTGTATATAGTACTTTTAAACCGGTAAGTCAGTTATTTGTGCTGTGAAAGGGTTAAGTCAGAGTTGAGAAGAGATTTTCTAAAATCTGCAAGTACAACAAAGACATTGAGATGGAGCCCTCTGATGAAAGTGCCCTGTCATTTACGGCTATCTAGCAGGTCATGTTTCGTTCCTCACAGGAAAACCATGCATGTTAACACCAATATATGTGCATATCTCCATGGTAACAAGGCGGACGTGAGCGAGGAAAGTGAACCTTTGTTCACTCAGGGCGTTCACACCATTTAAGCTGTTTGGACGATAGCGCTCTGTTGGCCTTTTTTTGGTTTATCATTTCTCATTTGTTCAACAACTGAGAAAATAGGCAGTTAACACTCCCATTTTGTGTCATGCACAGACACATCTTTCTCTCACACACTGTGACCTAAGGTCTTAGCCAGAGGATTCAATTTGCATGTGATGTGGTCACGTTAAGCGTCACTGCAGGTGGCACTAACTGCCATGCACGTGATGCACTGAAATTTCAGTGCATTCGACTCCTAGTTCTTCTTAGAAAGCACCTGGAGATTTAGATCTTTTAAAGTGTTCCATTTTCTTTTTTTTTTTTTAATATTTTATTTATTTATTTGACAGAGAGAAAGAGAGCGAGAGCAGGAACACAAGCAGGGGGAGTGGGAGAGGGAGAAGCAGGCTTCCCGCTGAGCAGGGAGCCCGATGCGGGGCTCGATCCCAGGACCTTGGGATCATGACCTGAGCCAAAGGCAGACACTTAACGACTGAGCCACCCAGGCGCCCTAAAGTGTTCCAATTTCAAATGATTTGCAGGATCACGACTGTTTTAGAAGTGATTGATATCATACTGTGCTATTACCAAATATTTTTCTTGATCAATATGTAGGTTTTTATAACCTACATGCCCTGAACCTACAAGTAATCATTCTGAAGGCAGGTAAAAATTATAATTAAGAGGTAATACACCTTTCAGTTCTAATAACCTAAAATACATGGAAAAGACTAGTAAAAAATTGCCATCCTAAAGGTAAACTTTCACTCATTTTTTGTGTATTCCCCTGATGACCTGAATTTAAACTTTGCATGGAAACCATGTTCTCTTTCCTAAAGTAAATGAAGATAAACATTATATGAAAAGAAAAGAAGCAAATGCTTTCGAAGAACAACTATTAAAACAGAAAATGGATGAACTTCATAAGAAGTTGCACCAGGTGGTGGAGACGTCACAGGAGAACTTGCCTGTTTTCCAGGAAAGGTCTGAGGTATGTGTGTGCTCTTCGCTGAGTGCTTCCCATGCCCAGTGACACTGATTTTTGTTTGCACTTGCTCCTTTCTGGGCCATATTTTTAGACTTAATTCTGATGCTAATGTAGCTACTAGCATTCCAGATTTTTGCAATTGCAAACAGATATTCAAACTGTAAAATGAGAAAAGGAAGTTACAGATTGTGTATGTTTTTTATATGTGTGTATATGTACATATTTTTATGTATTCATATATATGGTCTTTGAAAATTTTTTTGGACAGTAACTATTTTATAATGAGAATTTGAATATAATTATTTCATTAATTCATCATCTAGATATGTTTTGTTTGCTATTGTTTCATGTTGGAAGAGGGTGAGAGGTGATGAAATTGTTAGACCCATGTATTTTCTTAAAATTATTAATGAATGGGATAGATTGAGAATAAATTTAAGCTACATAATGGTTGCTTAAACTTTCACATAGTATATGTCTATCTGTGATACAGGATACAATGAAGATAAACACCTTAATTTCTTCTTTTTCAGATTTTTTTTCTTTTTATTTATGAGCTTTATAGAAGTATAAGTGAAATATAATAAATTACTTGGATCAAAATTATAAAATTTGCTAAGTTTTGACACGCATATACACTCATAAAACTACCTTCACAATCAAGATTGTGAACATATACATCACCCCAAAAGTTTTCTCGCCCCTTTGTTCTTTTAGTAAAACTGGCTGCATCTGTCTTCCTTCCTGATGCATTCCAGGCGTATATCCTTTCTTTTTCTTTCTCTTTCCTTTTTTTTTTTTTTTAATTTGAGTATAGTTGACACACAACGTTACATTAGTTTTGGGTGTGCAACATAGTGAATCAGTTTATCTACATGTTATGCTGTGTTCCCCACAAGTGTAGCTACCATCTGTCACCATAGCAACCATAAGTTAGTTCTCTGTATTTATAGCTCTGATTCTGCTTTTTGTTTGTTTATTCATTTGTTTTGGTTTTTAAATTCCACATATGAGTGAAATTATATGGTATTTGTCTTTCTCAATCTGATTTATTTCACTTAACGCAGAATCCTCTAGGTCCATACGTGTTGCAAATGACATGATCTGATCCTTTTTTATGCCTGCATAACGTTCCATTACATATATACATATGTGTACATATATATCTCTCTCAAATTAGTGTTTTTGTTTTCTTTGAATAAATACCCAGTAGTGGGATTACTGGTCCACATGTTATTTCTATTTTTAATCTTTTGAGGAACCTCCATACTGTTTTCCCCAGTGGCTATACCAATTTGCATTCCCACCAGCAGTGCATGAGGGTCCCTTTCTCCACATCCTGGCCAACACTTACATTTCCTCTCTTTTTGATACTAGCCAATCTGACAGGTATGAAGTGATATCTCATTATAGTTTTGATTTACATTTCCCTGATGATGAGTGATGTTGAACATCTTTTCATGTGTCTGTTGGGCATCTGTAAGTTTTCTTTGGAAAAATGACTACTCGGGTCTTTTACCCATTTTTTAATCCAGTTGTTTGGTTTTTCTGGTGTTGAGTTGTAGAAGTTCTTTATTTTGGATATTAACCCCTTATTGGATATATCATTTGCAAATACCTTCTCCCAGTAGGTTGCCTTTTTGTTTTGTTATGGTTTCCTTTGCTGTGTAAAACTTTTTATTATGATGTAGTCCCAACAGTTTATTTTTGCTTCATGTTTCCCTTGCCTCGGGAGACATATCTAGAAAAATGTTGCTGTGACCAATGTCAGAGAAATTACTGCCTGTGTTCCATTCTAGGACTTTTATGGTTTTAGGTATCACATTTAGGTCTTTAATCCGTTTTGAGTCTATTTTTGTTTATGGTGTTGGAAAGTGGTCCAGTTTCATTCTTCTTGTACATGTAACTGTCTAATAACACCTTAATTTCTTACATATTTTGAAAATTATAAAAATGCATGACCATATGATTTTATAAAAGCAATGGAAAGATGTATATATATCTATATATGCATGTGTGTGTATAGTTATATGGATGTAAATGAATGCCCTCTTTCATTGCTAACTATTGTAGTTTGCATTTTCCAGAACTTTACTGTGCATAAACACATAAATATGTATACAATTGATGTTTCTGTATAAATAAGACTTACTTTCTGCTTTTGCTACCTAACCCATCTTACAGACCTTTCCTTGTTATTACATAGAAGTCTAACTCACTTTATTTATTTTTATTTATTTATTTGAGAGAGAGAGAACATGAGAGGGAGGGGGGAGGGTCAGAGGGAGAAGCAGACTCCCTGCTGAACAGGGAGCCCAATGCGGGACTCGATCCCGGGACTCCAGGATCATGACCTGAGCCGACGGCAGTCGCTGAACCAACTGAGCCACCCAGGCGCCCTCTAACTCACTTTAATAACAGCATAGTCTTCTCTCCTACCTTTTAGGAAGGGCATCTATCATGTGAAAACTGTTACAAACCATGCTGCAGTGAACATTCTTGTACATTTGACATTATTTCTCTAAGAAAGATACACAAAAGTAGAATTGCTGCTGAAGTTTGTGCACTTAAAATTCTGCCCATCTTGGGGCACCTGGGTGGCTCAGTTGTTAAGTGTCTGCCTTCAGCTCAGGTCATGATCCCAGGGTCCTGGGATCGAGCCCCGCATCGGGCTCCCTGCTCAGCGGGAAGCCTGCTTTTCCCTCTCCCACTCCCCCTGCTTGTGTTCCCTCTCTCGCTGTGTCTCTCTCTCTCTGTCAAATAAATAAATAAAATCTTAAAAAAAAAAAAAATTCTGCCCATCTGCCCTCCAAAAATTTACCATTTTACACTCACATAATAGTGAATAAAAGTATGTGTTTCTTGTATACACTTGGCTAACATTAGCTATCCTAAATATTTGCAACCATCTGATGCATTTTTTCTAATCACAGGTGAATTTGGACTTTTAACAATACATTCAGTGGCTATATGTCTTTTTTTAATTGACTTTGATGGACTTTGTTCATTTTTCTACTGGATCGTTACATACTTTTTTTTTTTTAAGATTTTATTTATTTGAGACAGAGAGAGGACAAGCAGGGAAGAGGATCAGAGGGAGAGGGAGCCTGACACCGGGCTTGATCCCAGGACCCGGGATCATGACCTGAGCTGAAGGCAGATGCTTAACCGACTGAGCCACCCAGGCGTCCCCCTATTTTCCTTATGTAGTTGGATTTCCTTTCTTATATAACTTATGTTTTCCCTAGATCCAAGAAATTGTTAAAATAATTTTCATTATATTCTTTTACTATATTTGTGTGGTACATACTTATCAGTTATTTCTCTATAAACACTTGAAGAATCTAGAAATAATGTTTTCATTATGTTCAAGTGCATCATATGTGCTCTTGTTTCACTTCTCTTGGCCACATGACTCCCAGAGCTGCCTTTCTGCCTCCAGGCTGGCCTCCAAGGAAGCTGTCCTCCCCTTACTCCTCTCCAGTAGTGTGTCCCTGCTGATTTTCTAGTTCCCATGGCATTGTTTCCTTTTAACATCCCCATTTTGGTGGCACACAGCCTCAAAGAGATTTTTTTTTTCCAAAGGTTTTATTTATTTATTTGACAGAGAGAGAGCATGGGCAGGGAGAGAAGCAGGCTCCCTGCTGAGCAAGGAGCCCGATGCAGAGCTCGATCCCAGGACCCCGGGATCATGACCTGAGCCGAAGGCCCATGCTTCACCTACTGAACCACCTAGGCGCCCCCTAAAGACCTTTTTCTTTTTTTTTTTTTAAAGCACATATGAGGGATTATTTTTTGGAGATCTTTTGCATGTTTAAAAGCATCTTTCTTCTACCCTCACACTTAGGTGATAATTTGGTGCCCAATGTTCTAGAGGGAAATCCCGTTCCCCCAGAATTTTTTTTGGTGTTCCTGCTTTCAGCTCCACTTTCACTTCCATTCTGAGATGTATCTAAATGTCTGAACTTTTCCACACATCAGTCTTCACCTGCTGTTTTAGGTGTTAGAATTTCTTTCTTGTCCTTTTGGTGAGGTTTTGGAGGGAGTAGATGATAAAGCACATGTTTAAGCCACTGTCTAACCAAAAGCCTCCTTGTATGGGACTTACTTTTGTGTGTTGTGATAGCATAAGGATGTATTTCCCAAATGCACTGCCAGTAGCCCCTAAATCATTTATTAACAACTCAGCCTTTCCCCATTGATGAAAAATATCTTTATTGCATACTAATTTTTAATATACAAGATCAGTTTCTAAAATGTCTGTACCTTTGTTTTGGTTAATAGGTTTCTTCTTGATCCTTCCATATTGTATATTTACCATAGCTTTGTTGTAAGTTTTGATATCTGTTTTAGGAAGTCTGATTGTTCTTTTTCAAAACATTTCTTCAGAATTGAATATTATGATTCTTTTTAATCTTTGGTAGTGAGAAAATGGTATAGGTCATTTCTAATTACTTTTTTTGATAGCTAGTGAAGATGAACTTTCTTTATTTTGTCTGTCTTTTGTGAAATAACTACTCTTGCCCTAGGTATTTGGTGCTTTTCTTAACAATTTGTGAAAATACTTTTTTATGGTGAGGAATTAACTTTTGTGTCCTTTAACTTTTTAACATAAGAGTGTATAGTTAGTCTAAGTCCATGGGAATAGAAAAACAAAGGTTTCAGATTAAGAGCTTGTTAACCTTCCCATTGTGAGCTGTGCTTTTGTGGCAGCTATTATTGCAATTTATATTCACATTTCCTGTTCATTCGAGAGAAAATGGCAACCAGGTATATTTTAATGGAAGGAATACCATTATGAGCATTTGATGCCATTGATTTGTTGGTCCTCTCTCAAAAGTAAGAGAAATAAGATCTTAAATACTGATAAAACTGTAGGGGCTGGTTATTTCAGTGGTTAGGAGTATGAGCTGCCAGTTCTATCTGTGGTTAAGAAGCTACAAAAGCATCCATCAGGTAAAGTGGTCTTCTGTTGTTGTTGGCTGTTTATTTCAGAATACCTGAAGGGGGATGGGGATGCCTCAAGGGGAAAGGAGGCTACTGAAGAAGATAGATGCCATTCTTTGAAAAGCTGTAGTACCTAATTAGTAATATTCTGGACTTAATTGGCTGTGGTATGTTATTTGGTTTGTTTGTTTGCTTAACATGAAAGGTTAATCCAGCATGTATGGGGCCAAGTGTAGGCTCCCAGCAGGAACTGAGAACTCCGTCTCTTCCGGCCATCAATCATCAGACCTTAAAGAACATGGGAGAGAAACCCAGAGAGACAACTCCTGTTGTTCCTCCTGTGGCAGATGCTGTCACTGCCACTTTGGTGTCCCCGGCCATCAACCAGAGTATACCTCCTCCTCTTCCTCTGGCAGCCCAGCCGGGGACAGACTCCATGTTTACAGTGGTCAGAAAAGATGACAGGTAAGACAAAAATTGTCCTAGAGACGATAGTGACCTGAATGGCATCATGAGCTCCTTTACATGTTCTGCATTGTCGAGAACCGTATGTAAAAGATAAAGGATTCCTCTTTTTAAAATAATTTTTAGATGGGCATGTTGTTGAAAAACCAAGTTACCAAAATAGCCCCAAATCTTTCAGACTTATTACTCTATTTTTCTTTTAGGGGATTTGTTTCATTTCATATTTCTCCCTTGAGTTAAAAATTTCCAGTATACTGAAATGCAACACTTTTTTTGTAACTGGAAAATACACAGCTATTGAACTGAAATTGCCTTTCTTGCTGGCTTTGACTGAATACACGGAGTGATTATTACCATCCAGACAGTTTCTTGGCACGTGTTCTCATAATCCTTCTGTCTTCATCAGGAGCAATTTGGGATTCAATATCCATTACACGATATGCCAAGATCTTATCTGTATGCTGCTGTGGAGGGTTTTTTTTCCCCAATTTTGAGGAATTTTCCTGGATTTCAGAAATGAAAATTAATGCCACAGTAACTTGCTTTGTTTAAATTTTTATCTTCGGTGACTTTGGCACGCTGTCTTTACATAGAGCAATTTTATTAATCCGTTAGAAAAAATGAGAGCTCTGGTGTAACTTGCACCCTCCCCTTGGGCTAAACTCCTTAGCGTAGATTATGGTTCATGAGTACTGGTTCTTCTCAATATCCAAGATTAACTTTTACCGGTGATTTCTCCTGAAAATAAGATTGAAAATGCTTTTTCACTCAGGTTAGGATAATAATTCAGACCTGTGTCCTGTGTTGTCCTGTATATATGTAAAAAAAGAACTTTTGTGTCACTGGGGGCTATGACTTCATTCTTCACTGCTAATGCAATTATAAAATGATAAAAACAAGAGAGCAGTGACAGTCCCAAAGAGATGCTGAGTTTCCAGTCGCCCCCAGAGATGGAGTCATGAGG
The DNA here is from genome assembly GCF_003265705.2 of Callorhinus ursinus. Classification (NCBI taxonomy): domain Eukaryota; kingdom Metazoa; phylum Chordata; class Mammalia; order Carnivora; family Otariidae; genus Callorhinus; species Callorhinus ursinus. Next base: position 36,321,816 of record NW_027397072.1, on the reverse strand, counting down.
GTGGAGGAGCCAGACACAGCTGTCCCTATAAAACTCTGAAACTTGTTAATCCAATGAACATTTAGATCTCAGTCCGAAGCACCTCAGAGGGACCCTGACCCTGGCCCAGGCAAGGGACCAAATGGACCCCCTTGGTACTCTCACTAGCTGGGGAAGCTTACCATGGCAGAGAAAAGGTGCCTTTGTCTGGAATCTCAAAGAAAAACTCATGTTTTTAAGACAGTTGGGTGGGGATTTGTAAAATTAAGTGTATTGTACTTTTTACTTTACATCCTAACGTGGTCCCTGCTGAGGGAATTCTAGCACTGTTAAATCGACAGATGAGGTCCATTATCATGACTGGACTTAAAAAACAAAAAACAACTATGATATAAATATCTTATGTGCCATTTTTAAAATTTCTTGATAACCTTTCACGTCTGAAGAACCATGCTCTGTGGCTCTTGACTCATCAAACGAGAAGTGGCCCATGCAGCTAAAACACACCAGTGCTTCCCACAGCATGACTGGCTAGCTGCATTGGGCACCCAGGCCTGGACCCAGGTGTGAGTCCTTGAGCCTATGTAATAAATGGGATCATCTGACTTAAAGGCCATTATCCTGCCCTACCGTGCATAGGAATGATATCATGATGTTAAAATACAGGCCCGCTGTGTCAAGCCAACATGTTGTAGCTGGCCTTTACCTCAAAAGGAAATGAAAGAAAAAATAAAACATTGTATTTACTTACACTATAGACCTAAGCACTTCCATCTGTATTTTAAGAATAAGCTTGTAATTGCTGACTGATTTACTGTTCTTTTTGGAGAGTTAGTGTGTCTCAAGAGATTTCTCTTTCAGATGTGTGACTAAAAGTACTCATGAATTCAAGCCACAGAGTGGAGCCGAGATAAAAGAAGGTGATGTTTAATTATAATTAATTTGTCTCTGACCTGCTTGCCCAGACTCCTGCAGGTCACTGAGAGATCTGTTTGGTGGCCGAGGCTCATGAAGCCTTGGGTGAACTTGGGTGTTTGCTTTCCTATTCTTAGAATTTAGGGGTTAGATAAGCCCCAGACCATCTCAAATAAAGGTAGAAATCCACTTCCCGGTCACATCTTAGTAATTAGAATCCTTTGGAAACTTGATTTTTGAAAGCTTTTTTATTAAATTTCTCAGCAGCTTTATCAAAAACAAGAGTCGTCTTTAATGCATTATGAGGTAGGAAAGGGAATTAAAAGTTGAACTAGGAGTATTGTACTTCTCTTAGGTACTACTTTGTTAGAGGCATTTGTGTTGAAGGTAAGTTTTATGAACAAAATAAGATACATCGAATATGCATTCGCTCCCCCCATGTGACTTTGGCACTCTCTCCAGTGACAGTTTAGGGGGAGCCAAACTGCTTGAATCAGCCAGCAACCCCTGCATTTAACCAACACTTCCTGCGCACTTGCTAGACGCCAGGCACCATTCTAGGCAGTTAGGGATGCAGTCAGGAACAGAAAGAACAAAACCCCCACACGAGCAGAGAGGGAATGAAAGTGTTGGGTGGAAGGGGATTGAAGTTTCAGAGGTGACCGGGAAAGGTGCTCCCAAGGAAAGTGATATTTTGGATAAAGTCTCAAAGGCGGGAGGTGCCCATACAGCTAGCTTGGACAGCCTGTTGCAGGTGAAGGGAAGAGCAGGTACAGAGCCCCGAGGGGACTATCCCTGATGGCTTCTAAGCACAGCAAAGAGGCCCAGGTGGCTAGAGTGAATTGGAGAAGGAGGAAGATGAGGTCTGGGTGAAAATGGCCCAGGTTTTGTGGGGCCTTGGATGCCATTGTCTGGATTCCAGCTGAGTAAGATGGAAAGCCAGTCTTAAGATTCACGGTGTGACTATTAACATGTGTTTTTTGGGATATAGTGGAGTAAAGGGTGCTATTTATGACAACCTGCTAATTTGATAGTGATCTTAGACCAAGCCACTTGATCTCTTTGAACTTTGATTTCCTTTTCCGTAAGAGGATAATTCTACCTTAGCTACCTCGTGGGACTGTTATAAAAAAAAGAATGAAAATGATGCAAGCACTGTTATAACAGAAGTCCTTAGTGATAATTATCAGCAATAATAAAGTGTTCTAATTGTAATTTTCTTAATTTGTGTGCCTTTTAAATTATTCTGATTCCTCTACTGGTAATGCATTTTGCCCCATTTCTTCTATAGGGTCTGAAACACATAAGATTGTTAACACAGGTTCTTTTCACACAACTCCAAACACGTCGCTGGGAATGGTTCAGGCGACTCCATCCAGGGTGCAGCCATCACCCACTGTGCACACAAAGGAAGCCCTAGGTAAAGCCTTTGGTTTGAATGTGTAGCATCTGGCAACAAATTAATGAAAGCACTTTTGCAATCATGTTTACAGTGACTCTTTTTATTCTTCTAAGGTTTCATCATGAATATGTTTCAGGCTCCTACACTTCCTGATATTTCTGATGACAAAGATGAATGGACATCTCTAGATCAAAATGAAGATGCATTTGAGGCCCAGTTTCAAAGTAATCATTTATTTAAACACTACTAAGTGCAGGCATTGTGGGTGGTTGCTATAGGAAATATCAAGGATTATACAAGAAGTTGCCCTTCCCTTGGTTAGCTTGTCCCAGAAAGGTAGTGAAATAAAAAATACAACAGTGTTTGAAAAGGTACTCAGTATATGTCATAGATTTGTTTCTTTTTTTTTTTTTTTTGGTGTGTGAGAGTAAGCTTTATTTGTTCTCTCAAACTCTTACAACTTTGCATAAAGTCCTACCTCAGAGATGGCAGAAACTATAATAAACGATCCACCCCCCTACACAACACAGCGAATTTTAATGTCCCACCCCTTTGGGGGAAGGGAGTTTACACTACACACTTTTGGAGATGCCCCAAAGGTTATCTGGCACTTTGGTACAGAAAGGATTTGGTCCGATTTCTTATTGGCTTATGATACTAAAAGGCACATAAAGTTGGTTGCTCAACCCCTCTGGGCTGGGGTGGGGCAGAAGGTAGACAGGGAGGTGGTCTGGGACAGAAGGGAGGACCGTGGGTGTGGGCTCAAGTTCTGGACGACAGAGGTAGTTGATCCTGGGTGGCTGCTGGGGTAGCTGAAGGCAGCCTGAGTGCTCAGGGTGGGTAGATGCTTCTCTGGTGGCCTTCGTCTGCCCAGTCCACCAGCTCACTGCTCTGAAACCATAGCTGGATCTCCCTCTGGGCCCCCTCCACGGAGTCGCTGGCATGGATGATGTTCCTGCTGATGTGGATGCTGAAGTCCCCCCTGATGGTGCCAGGGGCAGCCTCAGCTGAGTTGGTGTGTCCTACCATGGCCCTTGAGGAGCAGACCACGTTGGGGCCTTCCCAGACCATGGCCACCACGGGGCCGGAGGTCATGTAGCTGATGAGGGCTGGGTAGAAGGGCTTCCTCTGTAGGTCATGGTAGTGCTCAGCAAGGACTCTCTCTGGCGCCTGCAGCATCTTCATCCCCACCAGCTTGAAGCCCCTCCTCTCAAAGCGCTGGATCACATCCCCAACAAGCCGCCGCTGCACCCCATCCGGCTTCACTGCAACCAGGGTCTGCTCCCGGGTCCAGGAGGACCCTCCCAAGCTGGGGCATGCGAGCAGGCTCGGGCTTGGGGCCCGTGGGCTGCTCAGCAGCCCCGGCAGCGCCACATGCCCCAAGAGGCCGCCCATGACCCTCGGCCCGAGGGCCACTGGCTGAGCGCAGAAAGAGCACGAGCCCATAGATTTGTTTCTTAAAAATCAGTGCTACAGAAGGACAAAGTCCTGGTGAGTAAGGGATGGCCAGGAAAACCTGAACACTTGAGGTGTGATTTGAGCCTTGCCCCGTTGAGGAATGGCATGGGTGGAGTGTTAAAGCCCACATTTGTTTACAGTCCTGGGTTTTATGCTGGAAGCCAGAGAGATCGTGATAAAGATAAATAGGATCATTAGACTCAGGAGGCCTTGGAAAATAAAGTTAACAGGTTAATTTTTTCTTACAGGAAATGGGAAACAAGGCCACAGAGAGCTTTTTTCAGTGAGGTGACAAGATCAGTGTTTTAGGAGAATGATGAACACTGTGCTTTGCATGTGGCAGGAACTCAAGACCTAGAGGCTTAAGTGTTAAACCCTGTGACCATGGTTAGGTCACTTCATCACACTACAAAGTGACTTACTTGTGTGCCTTTTAAATTATTCTGATTCCTCTACTGATAATGCATTTTGCATTTGAAAAATGTGTTCGTTCTTTTCTGTAAGCTGTTATTTCATTGTCTTATTTGTAGGTGAAGTTTAGCATCAAGTATAATGTTTTTTCCTAATACACTAATAAAATGCTACTTTTTACTCCAATGCAGAAAATGCAAGGTCTTCTGGGGCTTGGGGAGTCAATAAGATCATCTCTTCTTTGTCATCTGCTTTTCCTGTGTTCGAAGATGGAAACAAAGAAAATTACGGGTAAAGAAACATTGAGTTATTGCTTTATCCCATGTCCACCCGAAGAAACAGCCAGCCAGTTTTTCCTCCAGTGTTGGAGGAAAAGAGATATGGTGGGTCAGGGGAGATATTTGTTCTCCCAGTGACATGAAATGCTGCAGAGCTTCCTCTGGGACTCAAGGTGGGGAGAAAATGCGGCCTGCTGACTAAAATGGTCTGGGTCCCTGCACGAGCTCTGCTGCTAGGGAGCATTTTAACCACGTGACAGGAAGATTGTTGCTCAAGTTCTCTAGACCTGCATTATTACACACAAGTTATAGGAAAGCGGACCTCCCATAGCAAAAGCATATGTTGCCAGGAAAACAGTGTGGTTACAAATGATAGAAATGAGAGATTCTATAAATTTGAAATTGTATTAGGTGTGAATGAGTTTACCAGTACAGGTGTCCATACAGGCTCTGTTTATATTTGCAGGATTGCTACAGAAAAGGAAGTGACTTATATCGGGTCATGTTGCAGAGAGATGTTTTAAGCTGAAAGACATTACATTAGGGAGCCAGATGTGGGAGTAGAGTGGGTATCCCCAGGAATTATCAGTTTACAGTTTAAACCATGGAAAGAGAGGTATCAGTATGAATTAAAGAGTATCATAGTGTAGAAGAGATTCATATTGAAGTAGAAAGGAAACAGTCTGATCAGCTCTCAGGGAAATTCCATAGCTAAACCTAGTCCTAGAGATAAGAAATAAAATGTATGCCATCCATGATATTCTATTGGCCATGGCCCTTCATCTTTTTTTATTCCTAAAATTTATAACTCAGTGTAGTAGAGATTTTATATTTTTTCACCCTCTCTGAAGTTACTATAAATTTATTTTTATATACATAGTCAAGTTAATTCCATTTGCACTCAGTTTTCCTACAACTACTGTAAAAGTAAGGAATGTTTATGTAAATGTTAATTAAATAGGATAAGTGAAGAATATTTTTTTTTTTAAGATTTTATTTATTTATTTGACAGAGAGAGACACAGCGAGAGAGGGAACACAAGCAGGGGAGTGGGAGAGGGGGAAGCAAGCTTCCCACCAAGCAGGGAGCCTTATGCGGGGCTCCATCCCAGGACCCTGGGACAATGACCTGAGCCGAAGGCAGACGCTTAACAACTGAGCCACCCAGGCGCCCCAAGTGAAGAATATTTCTAACAGTCTCACTTAAGTGGTAGTATTTCCTTTAGCATATTTTACAATTTATAATTTTACAAATCTTTCCTTAGATTACCACAGCCTAAAAATAAACCTACAGGAGCCAGGACCTTTGGAGAACGCTCTATAAGCAAATTTCCTTCAAAACCCAATGTAAGTAAATCATTGCTTCATCCATGAAATGGGTCTTGCAGCTCGTTCCTCTTCATTTTACCAAGTGATATACCACAGCTCGTTCCTCTTCATTTTACCAAGTGATATACCAGTCCGATGAGATAATATATATAAAACTGTGCTGAAAAATACAACGTTATATGGAGAGTGGGTTTTGGGGAACATTCTACAGTTATTCAAGTATCTATTATGTATCACGCACTGTGATAGATGCAGAAGCTAAACAGTGATAGGATCCTGGCCCTCAAAGAGCCTTTCCTTGTGGCGGGAGGAACAAGTGGGGGATATATTTTCCTAGACCCAAGAAGCGAGGCCTACAATGGAATATCAGAAAACCCACCAAGTCTGAGTTAAAGTGGACTGGTCTGTTGTCAGTATAACTCAGCAGTTGGCGGACTCACAGCATTCTCCGTCATAGCAGCCGTTGTGTCCAGCCCATATGCATCTTCTACTCTAGCCCTGAGTGTTACCGTGTGGTGTGCTTTCTCTCCACTCACCCCGGCCTGGCCCTATGGCTGGGTTGGGTCAGAGAGTAGTGCTGAAGACCTGAGCTAAAGCCTGGCACATAGCTTTAGTTCCATGGTGGATTCTTCTGAATAAATTATCATTTAGCTCTCTAATCCTTCTGATGAACTTCTTGACCTTCTCAAAAACTTCCAAATAATGGACTCGATTTCAGATACAGTGCATCAATTAATAGATGCATTTCACTGAACACATTTTGAACAAAAAAGCCATGATGAATTTTTTGCATCCTGTCCCTATGCACAAGCCAATTGCTTTCTCCTGCATCCACCCGAAGAAACAACCAGCCAGTTTTTCCTCCAGTGTTGGAAGAGATAGGGTGGATATGTAAAAACTGTGCACTATATATAAAAACCATGGGTGGCATTTTATTGGCAACTGAAGGGTTTTGCCAGGCGTAATTCTGACTCAGTAGTTTCTGTCTTTGTGTATAGACTCTAAAACTTGACCATTGCATTTTTGGAGAAATAGCTAATTCTGGGGCTAAAGAAAGAAAATATAAGATGAGCCTAGAGCATCTTGTGGTGCCAGAAATTAAGGAAGTGCTTTAAAAAAAAAAAAAAGATGGCATAACAAAAGAACTCAGGAGCCAAGCTAAATAAGCCCATGGCCAAACCTGGCACAATTCGAACAAGAAAATAAATAGAATAAGGTAGTATTGGATCATAACCCAAGAAATAAAATAAATATCCTTATCAATATAAACAAATGGGAGAGAGGACAAAATAAACCTTCCTTACAGAAGAATTGCAGGTAATAAATGTGGAAGGAATGAGTGATAACAGAAAATCGCCATTGGAACACCACAGTAATCATTGTTCTAGGCAAGCTCCACAGGGAATACTAAAATTAGCAAGTGAAACTGTAAGAAGAAGCAGGATATTTGTATAGCCTTGCAGTATCTCCCCAAATGATTGTGGTTATTTTAACATATGTCCACAAATTCTTTGATATCCCTCCCTCCAGGAGGTAGATCTTAGTTTACCTTTGAGTGTAGGCTAGACCATGATCTGCTTCTGACAAATTAAGGTCAGGAAAAGGAAAAATAGTTCCTTACAGAGGAGAAACCTGGCAGACACCACCTTCACCAAGTGATTGCTTAACCTCACCAGTAATAAGTTGTTTTGATATCATGTATCCCCTAATGGCGCTTTACCCCTGATATTCTTCCCTGAAAACTGTAACTCCAGTCTATACATGAGAAAAAAACAAATTTAAATCCAAATGGGAGAGACATTCCACACACCTCCTGACCAGTATTAAAAAATGTCCGTGTAAGAAAGACTGGGACAGACCAATCAACTGGCACAGGTCAGAGGAGACCCATCGAGATGTGACAACTAAATCACATGGCATCCTGGACTGGAGCCTGAAACAGAGAAGGGACATGAATGGGGAAAGGATGAAATCCAAGTAGTGTCTAGAGTTAGTAGGATTGTTTAGTTTTTCTAAGTGCACCAGGATTCTATAACATGTTAACATCAGAGGGAGTTTGATGACATGCACATGGGAACTCTGTACAATCTTCGTAACTCATCTATAAATCTAGACTTTTCAAATTAGAAAAAAAAAAGTAAAAATTGGAAAATAAAACGCGACCCTTGGATACAGTGTGACTGCACTGGGGTGTGTTAAAGATGAAGTGTCCCGCTTCTGGGGAGAGGAACAGAGAACCCAGGGGTGTTAGCCAGGGGTGACATCTATTTCCTCTTTAATTCCTCATTTTTTTGAATCTTAAGTAGTATCAATGAGTTAAATGACAAAACGGGGAGATTGTTGCTTTCTTTTTTTCAGTGCAGCTTTTGTTGTAGGAAGTACCTCACGCCGAAGAGTTTTTGGATGACTCAACCATCTGGGGTATCCGTTGCAACAGAACCCTGGCGCCCAGTCCAAAGAGCCCAGGACACTTCACGGCTGCCGCACAGCTAGCGTCCACACCTTTCCACAGACCACCCGCGGATGCAGGTCCTGCTCTGGAGGATAAAGGTGTGTGTCACACCACTCGAGTGTCTTGTCTTCTGCCAACTCAGTTCTTTCAGGATTACAGTTTTCTTGGAAATTCTAAATGGAAGTTTAAAGATCATCCAGGGGAAACTTAAAATCCATTCACTGTATTGTTACCTGTATGATTTCTTCTTTTGGCATACTGTTTTCTGAAAGTCTGTGCATTTTAGAAACTTAGAACGTAGATTATAGGTAGAACAGGAGAAAAACCTGTAGAAGCACTTAAAGGCAGATATGCCAAGTCCAACCCATCTGTACAGGATATAGGTTGATGTTATGTTTACTACAAACAAAATGGCCAGGACAGACAGGTTAAGTTGCTTGAATGATAAATATATAAATTTTATTACTTTAGAGTTGTAACCAAGTACTACACTCAGGAAAATCATATTTTCTTATTTTTTTTAATGACTGACTTCAAGAGAGTAATGGTAAAATGCGCAGATAGTTCTTATTTCCCCTAAACTTAACACTCCTATATCAAAGATCTTTATCTGAATTAAACCTTAACATATGACATTGTCATTAAGCCTAAATAATTAATTATTCCCTATTAAGTACCAACCTACAAAATATATTGACAATAAAGGACCACTTTACCATTTTGATGAGTTTTTTACTAGCCAAACTCTTATCACTGCTGACACTTTTAATAAAAATAGTAATTGCTCCCCAAAGCAATACAATGAAAGGACTGTCAAAGAATTTCACTCCCCTACGTGAAAGCATATTTTAATATGATGTCTGAGCCCATAGACTTAAAAACTTTTAACTAAGGAGTAAAAAAATTTTTTTAGAGTACTAACCCAGTATATTACCTTTCTCTTCTGGATTTTTAAGGAGAGTGCAGGTGAAATTTGGACAATTGCCAGGTGCCATCACAAGCTTGCTACTTTAACAAAAAAATGTTAAAGTGTTTCCATTTGGGAAAATGAGTTTATGCAGTCGCTGTCTTTCAGAGGCAATATCGGCTGTTTTTGGAGTATTTGCACTTTGGTTGGATAAATAGAAGCTAATGTTCTAGTTCTAAAAAGAATTAGCACCTGTTTGGTGATGCGATATCTGATAAAATTTAGTCCAGTGTAATACTTGGGTATGTATAGTATTTATATATATATATATATACTCCACATCTGCCTATCTAGTTTGTCTTTCTGTAGATAGTTTTTATTTGTTTGTTTTTAGTTAAAGGGAGTGATGGTAAGTATTGCCAGGTATCTTCCTGATGTAAACACTCTAAATCAGTTGAATCAACTGAACACTAACTGACTAAATAAAGCAGTCAGACGGAAAGACACCCAAATCTCTGCCGTCTGGACGTGTTGCTGTGTTTTACTCTCCATGCCCTTGTCCTCAGGTTCTCCTAAAGCAGGGTGTGCCCTCTGCCTGTACCAGGACCTCCATGGGCCACTCAGACCTGCCACCCTTTGGACCTTTTTCTCTGGAATGATTGGATTTGTAAAGTTGAAATGCTCGCAAATAATAGTAGTAAAAAAATTTTTAGTGATGTTTTTTCCTATTTTAAAAATAATATGGAACATTTTACCATGGAACACCATTTTGAAATTATAATGAAAGTCAGTGTAAAAAGGAATTATGGACTTCATAACCATATGAAATCATATGCATGCATAATGTCTGTTTCTAATTTTCTACGTATTTCAGAAAATGTGGTTGCAAAAGAGTGCACCCATGTGACTCTGGATTCTTGTGAAGAAAACATGGCAGAACCCTCAAAAGACAGAAAGTTCAGGTATTATGAGATTTTATTGACTTGCAGGTATAAGCCAGAAGTTACCCTCTACAGAGACACATACAGTGATAAACCTAAACATTGGATCCATCAGGGCAGTGAGAGAAGCAGCTGGGGTAGCAGAGAGTCTCTGTGGGAGTAGTTCCTGTGACTGACTTCTACTCATTTTGAGAGAACTGCACTTTTACCAGCCAAAGACCCTGACCTAGTGTAAAGACTATTGTAGAACTGAGCAAACACATATTTGTTTCCATATACCCATTCTTTTTTTTTTTTTAAGATTTTATTTATTTATTTGACAGAGAGAGAGAGAGAGCACAAGTAGGCAGGCAGGCAGGCAGAGGCAGAGGGAGAAGCAGGCTCCCCGCTGAGCAGGGAGCCCGATGTGGGGCTCGATCCCAGGACCCTGGGATCATGACCTGAGCCGAAGGCAGACACCCAACCGACTGAGCTACCCAGGCGCCCCTCCATATACCCATTCTAATTGAGAAAAGCAATCACTTTCTTTTAAGAGGAGGACAATAGAATGTTTAAGCCTCTTAGGTATTGGTACAAAATGCATATATATAGCATACATGTGTGCTTTGCAGAAGTAAAATTCCACCCTATTTGAATAGTCTGGTAAATGTAACAGACACTGAAAGTAGCTGTAATCTTTTGAGTATTTATTATATTCCATTGTAATGCTGACACTTTTTATGTACTATATCCTGTAATTAATCCTCACGGTAAATTTAGTTGTAGGAACTATTCTTTTCCACCATTAACAGATGAGGAAACCAGATCTAGAGAGTTAAAGAAATGACCTAAAGTCATACAACTTCTAATTTGTAGCATTGTAATTTCAACCCATATTTCAGAAGCCTTGCTCTCACCACTATGTTATACTGCCTCTTGTCATTAAAACCCCTTCTTTAAATTAAGACCCCAGTAAATAAATTGGATGAAAGACATGAGCAGAATTTACGTAAAGAAAAAAAATGAATAAACATCGAGAAAATACTTAACTCCCTAATAATAAAATCAATGCAGATGAGCAGATCTTGCCTTTTAATTTAAAATTCTGCCCAATAAGCACAGTCTATTACTGCCCACAAGAAATCTTCGACATGCAACTAAACCTTTGACTCACAAGACTGGCATAAGCCACACTTGGCATAAGATTAACATAGAAATATATAGGACAAAAATCATTGCCAAGGAAAGAATATCCAAGACACTATCATCTTGGACCTGCATAAGACAAGTTACAAGGAAACACTTAGGACCAAGGTACAGAAGCTTCCCTAGCTTAGAAGCCTTATTTCCGTGGATGTCAGTGGTCCTTGCAACACTATAGATTTAGATTCCAGAGTCCCCACAAGGAATAGCCCATCACGAGAATCCTCGTACCTGAAGCCTGACCTGTGGATTCCCAGCATATATTTCTAACTCTCTCAGTCTAGAATACAGTTCCAGGCATGGCTATTGTTTACCATAAGCAGTGGTGACAGTGATACTCTGACCTTTTCAGTTTTCAGGGGAGAGGAGCTGGAAAGTTAACCAAAACTCAAATTCTCATGGAGAAGGGAAAGCGTTTTATTTATAATGTGTGTACCCACAGTAATTTGGGTACTCAGGTTGCTAGTAACAATTTATGTAGGTTTGAAAGCAATTTTTTCTGTGTGCATGGATACCCCTAATATCTGTTTTGTTGTAATATCAAATATTGAAAATACTCCCATTTGACTACCACATTTTCTCCCAATAATAGATTTTGGTGGCTATGCTTGTGGGATAAATTAAAATTGCCATGATCTGAAGAGGGAGGACCCTTTTGTGTTCTCCTCCTATATGAAATGGCTGAACAGAAAATTAATTAAAATATTGGAAGTATTTTTAATATCTAAGAACCAGGGAATTGTTCTATTCCAGCATACATCCACTGAATTAAATGGTAGGTAGTGATTAAAATCCATGATAGGGCCATGGCAGATACCACCTTCACCAAATGACAGGGTTAATTTCACAAGTGACAGCTTATGGTAGTCATGCATTGAGAAGGGCACTTGACCTCTGGAACATTCTTCACAGTGTAATCATAAGGAAAATATCAAAGGAACCCAAACTGAGGAACACTCTACAAAATACCTGGCCGGTAGTCCCCAAAACTGACAAGGTCTTGGGGAGGTAGGAAACACTAAGGGACAGTCACAGATGAGAAGGGGGTAAGGAGACATGACAGTTGAATACAACATGGTATCCACGATTAGATCTGGGAGCAAATAAAGGGCCCTTTGGGAAAACGGGTGAAATCCAAACGAAGTTTGGACGTCAGCATAGCAAATGTTGACGTATTGGTTTGGACAGGAGCCACTGTCCCATGAGATGGTAAAGTTCGAGGAAATTGGGTGAGGAGTGTGTGGGAATTTGCTATGATCTTTGTAACATTTCTTTAAATTATTCCAAATCTAGTTTCTTTTCAAAAAACTTCCTACTAGGAAAAATGCCTATCAAGAAGTAAGAATGCAGCCTGAAGTTGCATGTACAGATTTATTTTTGTAACGATGCATACTTATACATGAGTTTGTGTATATGTGGGCATAAAGGTGGAGGAGAGTTTATGTGTGTGGAGATACCTACACAGTCAGGTCTTACTATTTGCCCTCGTCCTTTTGTATAAAGTCACTGCAGTCTCTGAATTACCCAACACTGAACCATCGTTCCTAGTTAGGCCCCCGTGAGCCTCTGTTCACAACATTTTGTTTGAAGACACCTTATTTAATAAATAATTGTTGATTCATTGGTATTGAACTCAGGGCCAACAGCACTATAACTCATACCTGAACACGGCTTATCTAACACATATTTTCCCTCTAAGACACATCATAGCCTTCTTGCACTTAGGAACACTAGACAACACTTTAGCACTGCACTTGGGGGAACATTTTAAACAGCAAAATCACAAAAACACAGAAAAACATGTTACTAAAAGTACTGCGAAAGGACACTGGTTTAGTGTGAGAGCTGACATGAGAACACAGAGCATTGCCGTATTCCACTTCTGCGAATGTGTATGTTGGGTGACTAAGTGTTTTCACCATTCTGCACGTCTGCAAAAGTACCATGAAAATTGATTCGGGGATTATGAATGAGTTTAGCACGTAGGAGAATTCACAAATACGGGATCCGTGAATGATACAGATCAACCATATGTGTGTACAGAAAGATCCCGGTGTTAGGTTTTGGATTATGACATTCTCTGTTTGTTTCGGTGCTATAAAAGAACCAGTTTTGGGATAGAGTTCAATATTCAGTCTCGATCCCCAGCTTGACGGCATCTTGGGGAAATAAGCCCACCCCTCCCCATGTTCCCACTGGAGAACACCCACTGTGCCCCTCACCTATTTGTTGACTCTATTTCCATGTCTTTGATTTTATTTCTATGCATACAGCATGTACTGGCTGTCTATTTGCATATATTTGTTTGTCTGAAGAAAATGTTTTAATCAACTCTTTGTTAAGGAGTTTTGGAAATGTCTTTCGTAGAATGAAAAGGAAACTGTTTTGTGGTACTTTCATGTGATCAAATCCAATGGACTTGTAATTGTGTGTTTTGTTTCCTCTTGTCTATTCCTTTAACACATCCAGTCCAGTTCAAGAGAAAAGCCCAGAGCTGGCGTTCCCAGCAGACGTATCTTCGGCATCCTTGCTCCGTGGGAGCCAACCTGCTGCAGGTGGCCTCCTGACCAGTGAGGTAGCGCAGAGCCTCGAGGCTTGCAAACTCACAGACACTAACTTCACCGTTGCGGACGATCCACCAGATGCCAGTGCTGGGCGCCGAGCAGAATGGATGCAGACTGGTTCACTTGAGGATGTCAATGCTTCAAGTATGAACAGATGTTCAGTCTTAGTTGTGTCCCCGAATAAGGACAATAGCCTGGTAAAAGCTGTTCCATGAAAGCTCAAAGAGCAGGGACTTGAATGTCTTTGAGTAGAACACAAGTTCAGACAAAACTTGCAAACTGGATCACAGTGTGGTATAACAGCACACTTGAAGGACAAATTAATTCGTTTTAATTTTAGAAGGTATCAAAATCACTACTGTTGGAGGAGGGAGTTAGAACTGGAGGGCCTACTATGGCAGGCGTTGAATTTAAGACTGGTATCCCCATTTTACAGCCAAATAAACAGGCTCAGAGCTTACCTCCTTTCTCCTGGTTACACAGAAACAGTCTTGGATAGTGTTGCATCGTGGTTAAGAATACAGACTGTGAGGACTGACTAGGTTCTAATCCTAGCTCCGCTCTTAGGCAGTTACATGATCTTGGCCAAGATCTCTTTCCTGTGGCTCTCTTTCCTTCTCTATAAAGTGGGGGTGATGGTCCTACTGCAGAGTCTTCTTATAAGGTCCAAGTGAATTACTAAACATAAAGTACTCAGAACAGGGTCCTACATACACTTAGCACTAAGTAAATGTTAATCATGCTGGATTAGTCTTTGGTAACTACCACTAAAAGAATTTTTATAGCATGCTAAATTGAACAGAAACTTTATTCTTCCCTTTAGAAATAATTTCTTTTTTGTGAACCCAAAGTACATCTCACGCATGCAAACTGCTCATAGATAATATAAGTATTGAAAGTCATTGTATTTTGTGGGAAATGTTAGAAGTAACTGATATCCACATCGGCCTTTAAGACATAATTATGTTAAAGGCAGAATCTAGCAGTTCCGGGCAAGTGAAACAGGTGCTTTTGGTGTTCATTTTCTTTGTCACAACTAAATATTGATTTAAATTTGTTGATCTAAAATAACAATGAGCTGTGCAGAACTAGCCATTTTGATTTTTCCAAATGGTTATTATTTGAATCATTGCTCTTTTAAAGATAAGGCTTTTGACAGCTTATTTAATGAATGTCTCCACTTGTTTTATCTGTAGTTTCTTTGGGAAAATTCTTGGGTACTGAATTCATTTCCTTTATTTGTTCCCATTCCTTTTAAGACTTGACTATTGAGAATCCATGGGATGAAACGTTGATTCTCACACTTTTATCTGGGCTTTCTAAACCAGTGAGATCCTATCCACATACTTATGAATGGCAGTGTAAACTTCCAGCCATCAAGCCCAAGACTGAGTTTCTACTGGGTAAGGACTATATGGGTAATAAAACTTTAAACTCTTGCTTCTATATGGGAAGTCAATGGTAACTCATGTGTGTGTGATTCTCCTTCCGGTACCACCCCTGTGCCCCACCCCCACCTCAAGTAAAGAGTCATGGATTATCTATAGTACTAAGCTGAGAACATTTGGTTAAGCCATGACTGTCGGATTTTGATTGCTGTTGAGACTGTCACTTACAGAGAGTAATTTGGTAATACCTGTCAAAGTAAAAAATGCATATACTTTTAGACATCCACTTTTAAGAATTTCCTGCAAATATGCTTGCATCCATTCAAAATGACATATGTGCATGTAAAAATAGTAGACTGGAAACAACATAGGTGGCTATGGGGACTGCTTAAATAAATTATGGGACATCTCTACAGAAAATATAGCTTGCTCTGTACTGATCGATAATGATGCCCAAAACATGCTGTTAAGGGCAGACTAATGTTATATGCTGCCTTTTCTCAAAAAGGGGGAAGATAACATATGTTCATATTCATTCTATTTCTAGAGAACCCTTGAAGCATACTCAAAACTAATGAAAATGGTTAACAGGGTGGATGTGAATAACAGTAGGAGCAAGACTTTTCACGAGATACTTTACACGCACACACACACGCACACAGAGCTTCCCCTATTGACATCTTGCTTTAGTGTGGTACATTTGTAGAAGTTGATGAGCCAATATTAATACATTATTATTAACCAAAGTCCATAGTTTACATTCAGTTTCGTTCTTCGTGTTGTACGGTCTGTGGGGTTTGATAAATGTATAATGACCTGTATCCATCATTACAGTATCATAAGGAATAGTCTCACTGCCCCTAAAATCCCCCGTGTTCCATCTGTTCATCACGTCTACCCTCTACCTAAAACCCTGACAAGCACTAATCTTTTTACTACTGTCTGCATAGTTTTGCCTTTTCCAGAATGTCATATAGTTGTAACCATACTGCATGCAAGCTTTTTCAGATTGGCTTCTTTCACTTAGTAATTTGCATTTAAGATTCCTCCATGTCTTTTCATGACTTGAAAGCTCTGTCTTTACAATCGCTGAGTAATAGTCCATTGTGCAAATGTGCCACAGTTTATTTATCTGTTCACCTATTGAAGGACATCTTGGTCACTTCCAGGTTTTGGCAAATTATGAATAAAGCTGCTGTAAAACTCCTGTGCCGTTTTTGTGTGGACAGAAGTTTTCAGTTCATTTGGATAAATACCAAGGCCTTGTGATTGCTGGAACATGTGAGCGTATGCTTACTTCTGTAAGAAACCGCCAAACTGCCTTCAGAGTTCATACCATTTTGTATTCCCACCAGCAGTGATGACAGCTCTGTTACTCCATAGCCTCACCATCATTTGGCGTTGTCAGCAGTTTGGGTTTTGGCTGCTCTAATAGATGTGTAATGGTATTTCATTATGGTTTTTCATTTGTAATTCCCTAATTACATATGATGTACATTTTTTCATATGTTTATTTGCCATCTGTGTATCTTTTAGGGTGAGGTATATATTCAGATCTTTTACCCATTTTTTTAAAAATCACGTTGATCGTTTTCTTAGTTCGTTCTTTCTGAGTTTCCCCCCCCATTTTCTTAATTGAGTTTCAAGAGTTTGTTATGTATTTTGGATAACTTTTATCAGTTAAGTGTTTCGCAAAGATATTCACTCAATCTTTGGCTTGTCTTTTCATTCTGTCAACTGTGTCTTTTGCAGAGAAGTTTTTAAATTTTGTCCAGTTTATCAATTTATTTCTTTCATGGATCATGCTTTTGGTGTTGTGTCTAAGAGGTCATCGGCATATCCAAGGTCACCTAGCTATTCTCCTGTTAGTTACTTTCTAGGGATTTTATAGTTTTATGTTTTACATTGATGTGTATGATCCATTTTGAGTTAACTTTTATGAAAGGTGTAAGTTTGGTGTTTAGATTCATTTTTGCATGTTGATGTCCAGTTCCATCAGCATTTATTGAAAAGTCTCCTTTCTATATTGAATTGTCTTTGCTCCTTTGTCAATGATCAGTTAACAGTATATTTGCTTGGCTCCATTTCTGGGCTCTCTCCTCTGTTCCATTGACCTCTTTATCTATTACAGTAGCTTTTATAGTAGGTCTTGATGTTGTGTAATGCCAATCCTCCAGCTTGTTCTTCAATATTTTGTTGGCTGTCTGGGCCTTTTGCCTTTCCACATAAACTTTAAAATCGGTTTGTCAGTGGCCACAAAATAACTTGCAGGGATTTTGATTAGAATTTCTTTGAATCTATAGATCAAGTTGGGAAGAAACGACATCTTGACAGTATCGTGTCTTGCTGTCCATGTACATGGAATATCTCTATTTAGATCTTCTTTGATTTTTTTATATCAAAGTTTTGTAATTTTCCTTATATAGATCTTCTATGTATCTTAGATTTATGCCTAAGTTATTTCATTTTGGAGGATGCTAATGTAAGTGGTATTGTGTTTTTTTAATTTCAAATTCCACTTAGAAATTTCTGGTACATAGGAAATCAGTTGACATATATTGACCTTGTATATCCTGCAGCCTTGCTATAATCATGTATTAGTTACAGGAGGGTTTTTTGTTGTTGATTTTTTTGGCATTTTCTGACTAGACAATGCTGTCATCTATGTACAAGGACTGTTTCATTTCTTCCTTCCCAAGCTGTATACATTTTGTTTCATTTTCTTGTTTTATCACATTAGCTAGGACTTCTAGTGCAATGTTGAGTAGGAGTGGTGACAGGAGAAATTCTTGCCTTGTTCCTGATCTTAGTGAGAAAAAAATTTATCTAGTTTCTCACCATTAAGTATAATGTTAGCTGTAGGTTTTTTGTAGATGTCTTTTGTCAGGTTGAGACAAGTTTCCCTCTATTCCTAGTTTGCAGAAAGTTGCTATTATGAATGGGTGTTGGATTTTATTAAATACTTTTTCTATTTTTATGATAAGATCATGTGATTTTTTTTTTATTTTTAGTCTGTTCATGTGATAGATTCATTAATTGATTTTTGAATGTTGAACCAGCCTTGCATACCTGGGTTAAATCCCACTTGGTCATGGTAAATGATTCTTTTTATACTTGTTTTTTTTTGGATTTGATTTGGTAGTATTTTGTTGAGGATTTTTACATCTATGTTAATAAGAGATACTGCTCTATAGTTTTCTTGTAGTGTATCTCTCTGGTTTTGATATTCAGCTAATGCTGGCCTCATAGAAGGGGTTAGGAAGTATTCATTCTGCTTCTTTCCTCTGAAAGAGTTTGTGGAGAATTGGTATAATTTCTCCCTTAAATATTTGGTAGAATTCACCAGTGGAAATCATCTGGTCCTGGTGCTTTCTGTTTAGGAAAGCTATTAATTATTGATTCAATTTCTTATCTCATACTCCTTGTGAGTTTTGGTAGAGTATGTCTTTCAAGGAATTGGTCCATTTCATCTAGGTTATCAAATTTGTGGGCACAGAGTTGTTCATAGTATTCCCTATTATCCCTTTAATTCATGGGATCTATACTGATGTTCTCTCTTTCATTTCTGATATTAGTATTTTGTGTCCTTTCCCTTTTTTTCTTAGGTAGCCTGGTAGGGGCTTACGGGTTTTTATTGACCTTTTCAAAGAATCAGCTTTTTGTTTCATTGATGTTCTATTTTCAATTTCATTGATATCTGCTCTAATATTATTTTTTTATCTTAATTAGGCAATTTTTTTCTTTTTTTGTCTTAATGAGGCAGGCAATTTTTTCTTGTTTTGTTTTGCCTGCTCTGATTATTTTTTTCTTCTGCTTACTTTGGATTTAATCTGTTCTTTTTCTAGTTTTCTAAGGTGGAAACTAAAATTCTTGATTTTAGATCTTTCTTCTTTTCTAACATATGCATTTAATCCTATAAATTTCCCTCTAAGCACTGCTTTTGCTGTACCCCACAATTTTGATAAATTGTGTTTTCATTTTCTTTTAGTTCAAAATATTTTTAAATTTCTTTTAAGGTTTCTTCTTTGATTAATGTGTTATTTTAATATGTGTTGTTTAATCTCCAAGCATTTGGAGGCTTTCCAGCTATCTTTCTGTTATTGATTACTAGTTTAATTCCATTGTGGTTGGAGTACATACTTTGTATGATTTCTTTGTTTGTTTGGTTGGTTTTTTTTTTAATTTGATAAAGGTGTGTTTTATGGCCCAGAATAGTCTGTCTTGGTGAATGTTCTCTGTGAGCTTGAAAAGAATGTATTGTCTGCTGTTGTTAGACGAAGTATTCCATAAATGTTAATTAGATCCAGTTGATTCGTGCTGTTGTTCAAGTCAATCATGCCCTTACTGATTTTTTGCCTGTTGGGTCTGTCAGTTACTGATAGAGAGGTGTAGCAATCTCCAACTAGAAGGGTGAATTCATCTGTTCTCCTTGCAGTTCTATCAATTTTTGCCTCACTATTTTGATGCTCTGTTGTTAGACCACATACGCATTACAGATTATTACGTCTTTCTGGAAAATTGATCTTTTATCGTTATCTAATGCCCATTTTTATGCCTGATAATTTTCATTGCTCTGACATCTGCTCTCTCTGAAATTAGTATAGCTACTCCAGCTTTCTGTTTATTAATGTTAGCATGCATGGTGTATCTTTCTCCATCCCTTTACTTGTAATCTATGTCTTTATATTTAAGGTGTTTTCCTCAAAGACAACGTATAGCTGGGTCTTGTATTTTATCTACTGCGATTGTTTCTGTTTTCGTTGGCATATTTTTTTTTTAAGTTTTTTTTTAAGATTTTATTTAAGAGAGTGCACACGAGCAAGCCAGGGAAGACACAGAGGGAGGGGAAGCAGACTTCCTGCTGAGCAGGGAGCCCGATGTGCGGCTTGATCCCAGGACCCTGGGATCATGACCTGAGCCAAAGGCAGATGCTTAACCAACTGAGCCACCCAGGCGCCCCTTCATTGGTATATTTAGTCTACTGATATCTAGAAAGATTACTGATATAGCTGGATTAATATCCACTGTATTTGTTACTGTTTTCTATTCATTGCCTTTGTTCTTTGTTTCCTTTTTTGTCTTCTCTGTCTTCTCTGGTGTTAATTGGGTATTTCTGTGATTTTATTTTCTCTATTAGCATATCAGTTATACTTCATTTTTTACTGTTCTTAGTAGTTGCCCTAGAGTTTGCAGTATGCATTTAGAAGTAATCCAAGTCCACCTTCAAAGAACACTATAACACTTCACAGGTAATGCCAGGTACCTTATAAGAGAATGTTACTAATTAATTCTTCCCTTCTATCCCTTATAACAGCACTGTCACTTATTTCACTTATCCTAAACTGTACTTACTGAATACATTGTAGCAATTATTATTTGGAATAGTTATCTGTTAGATCATCTAAGAATAAGAAAAATAAAAGATTTTATTTTATCTTCATTTATTCCTTTTTCTTGCAATCTTCTGATATGAGTTTCTGGACTATCTCCTCATCCTTCTCTCTGAAGAACTTCTTTTAACATTTCTTGCAAGTCGGGCTTACAGGTGACAGATTCCCTTAATCTTTGTGTAAGCAAGTTTTTATTTCTTCACTTTTGAAGGGATAATTTCACTGCATACCAGCTTTTTGATTGGAGGTTTTTCCTTTTAACACTTACTCCACTCTCTTCTTGTTTGTGTGGTTTCCAGAGAAGTCAATATAATTCTTCTCCTTGCTTCTCTGTAGGTAGGGTAGTTTTATTCCACTGGCTTCTTTGAATATTTTTTTCTGGTCTGATTTTCTGCAGTTTGTATACAACTTGCCCTGGTGTAGACTTTTGGCTATTTTTTCTGCCTTGTGTTCTCTGAGATTCCTAGATCCTTGATTTAGCGTCTGTCATTAGTTTTAGAAATTTCTCAACTATTATTGCTCTAAATATTTTTTCTGTTCATTTCTCGTTTTCTTCTGCCTTCTGATACTCCCATTACACATGTGTCACACCTACTGTAATTGTCCCACAACTCTTGAATGTTCTTTTCTATCTTTTCAATTTTTTTTTCTTTGCAAATCAGTTTTGGAAGTTTCTATTGACATTCTTACAAGCTGACAGTTCTTTCCCAGCCACGTACAGCCTATTGAAGAGCTCATCAAAAAGAGTCTCCGTTTCTGTTATAGTGGTCTTTTTTTCCCTAGCACTTCCTTTTGATTCTTCCTCAGGGTTTCTATTTGTCTGCTTACATTCCCGTCTGTTCTTACATTTTTTCCTTTTCTCATTACAGCCCTTAGCATATTAATCATAATTTTAAAAAATCCCTGGCCTTATAATTCCAAAATCTTTGCTATATCTGTCTAGCTCTGCTACTTCGTCTGTGTCTTCAAGCTGTGTTTTTGTCTTTTAGTACGCCTTGTCATTTTTGTTAGACGCCAGACCCGATCCACTGGGTAAAAGGAACTAAGATAAAATAGGCCTCTAGTGTAAGATTTATCTGGCTTGAGATTAGGCTGTGTTTACTGTTTGTTGCCAATGTAGAGGCTAAACTTTCCATTTGTGTCCTTATTTCTGTCTCCCCTGTTGGCTTTGAGTTTCCCTTAAGACTTGTTCTTAAATAAGATCTGAGGTGTTAGTTGTGTTGTCAGCCCCCTCATACTGGCCCCAGTGGTGGTTTCTCTGGCAAGCTCTTATTCTCTGTCTTCACCAATCTGTCTCCCCAATTTCAGAGGTAGCAGTTTGCCCTATGACTTCAGTTCTTTAATGGATCTTTGAAGACTTGTTGATTTTCAGTTTGTTTTCGCTTTCATTTTTGTTTTACTGTGGGGGTGGAGTGATGACTTCCAAGCTCCTTAACGTGCCAGATTAGAAACCAGAAGTCTACTTTTTTATACTTGATTTTGAACACGTGGATTTTTTTTTAATTACTTAAAATCTGTTACAACTTTATGTCAGTGGTCTTTCTCCCCAAACCAATAACCCCACTGTTATTAAAAATAGCAAGACAAATCCAGTTTGAAGGACATTCTACAATTTATCTGACTAATACTCCTTGGAACCGTCATGGTCACCTAAAACAAAAAGTTTGAAACTATTTCAGCTTAGGGGAGGAGACCAAGGAGACTTGATGGATTTGTCCTGAAACATTAAGGAAAAACTAGCGAAGTCCAGATAAAGAGTGGGTTTAGGAACCTACCAATATGAGTTCTGTCTTTGGGACAAAGGCACTGTGGTTATTAAATGCTAACAGTAGGGGAAACTGGGTGCAGAGCAAACAGAAACTCTACTGTCTTTGCGTAACTTTTTTGTAAATTGAAAACTATCCTAAAATAAAATTTTTACATCAATAAAAAATTATAATTATTCTATTAGAAATATTGGTACAATTATACTTTGCCCTTTTTGTCCAGGTGTAAAACACTTGTGTTTTTCGAAGGCATGTGGTAGAGCTTTGTTCAGCACTTTACCGAGGATCTTTGTGTGTACTTTCTAACATCACAACAGTCTTGCCAAGTAGACAACACAAGTGTTACCCCTCTGATATGAGAACATTGGTGAAGAGAGGATGTCTGCCCCGTTCCTGCCCTTCAGTGGCAGGCCTGGTGCCCAGCAGTGCTGCTTCTCTTCCCCCGGCCCAGCATTTACAAAGGGGAGCTGTTTTGTGGCAGGTGTTTTAACTCGTTGAAGAAGAAAAACATTTCCTGAGGGAGCTATATCCATTTGTATTTATTAAAGCAAGCAAGCCAGCACCAAGAAAATTCTACAAATACAAAATTTACCAGAAATAATGTATTGAGCCTTTTTTTTTTTCATTTTGACTCATGTGTCTTCAAGGTTCCATGCTGGTCTATGTCGATCACCTTCTTGGAGAAGGGGCCTTTGCCCAGGTCTATGAAGTTACCCATGGAGAGGTGAATGATACCAAAAATAAACAGAAATTTGTTTTAAAGGTAAATAATTTGAGCAGTTCATTGTGTAGTATAGAAATGAATTTTAGAACTTGAGTTTGTCGGCCTCTTTTTTTTCTTTTTCAAGGCAGTGGTGATTTCATTTAGGTCTATAGTCCATGGTTAAGAAACAAAACCATGTAGCAGGGATTTAGAATGGCCTTGCCACAGAAATGATCTCACAGCAAGTCCCATACTTGAGCAGTAGTCCATAGCTTGTCATCACTTTCTACCCCACATCCTTTCCTGGGGTAGAAGTTGCTTTCTGGCTATCGTTTTCCAGAACGTGAGGCTGGATGTGAATGTCACGCACCTGATTTGCAGGTCCAGAAGCCCGCCAACCCCTGGGAGTTCTACATCGGGACCCAGCTGATGGAGAGACTAAAGCCAAGCATGCGACACATGTTCATCAAATTCTATTCTGCCCACTTCTTCCAGAATGGCAGTGTATTAGTAGGAGATCTCTACAGCTATGGCACGCTGCTAGTAAGTGTATTCATTATTATGATGAGAACGTGAGTCTGAAGTCCATTGTTGGCTGGTGGTTGGCTCCAACATTGTAATTGGAGCGTCTGTTGGAGTGGTAGGTGGGAGCAAAGCTCTTGACTTGAGATCTCATCCATCCTGAGGAACCAATTCAGGATTCCACTCTGTGTTGTTTCTAGAATGCTATTAACCTCTACAAAAACACCCCAGAAAAAGTGATGCCGCAAGCTCTAGTCCTGTCCTTTGCGATCAGGATGCTCTGCATGATTGAGCAAGTGCACGACTGTGAAATAATTCATGGAGACATTAAGCCAGACAATTTCATACTTGGAAACAGGCAAGTGTTGCACTTTGAACGCAGTTCTTACTGTGTCCCCAGCAGCCTTTTATTATTTGTGCTCAGGCCGCCTGGCCCTTGTTTGTGTTTAATACAGATTTTTGGAACAGGACGGTGAAGATGATGATGTATCTGCTGGCCTGGCACTGATTGACCTGGGTCAGAGTATAGACATGAAACTTTTTCCAAAAGGAACTACATTTACAGCAAAGTGTGAGACATCTGGTTTTCAGTGTATTGAGATGCTTAGCAACAAACCATGGAACTACCAGGTATGGAACCGAAGGGAGAGATTTGAAAATCGTTTCCTTTGTTACACTTGCTATATTTTAAAAATGAACTTGGGGATCTCGTTAGTTTGAGCCGGTCTCGTCATCTTCTGTCCTTGGATTTAAGACCATGCTTGAGTGTTGTTTTCAGTGATGGACACACCCCACGGCTAGAGGCTTCGGAGCGCAGAGGGAGGCCAACCACCAGAGTCCCAGGGGAGGGAGTGGGGAGGACGTCTAAGCTGACCGTGTGCAAGAGGGGCTGAAGTGCTGTGTTTGCCCCCGGATAGCAAAACGGACTTGAGAAGGACACGGTAGCTCCGGAAGAACACCTTTCCAAGGGGCCGCCTCCAGAGGCCGTGGCTGGCTGCCTCCAGCAAAGCCCGGACAGGCATTCAGCAGGGCGTATCAGTGGGACACTGAACAAATGGCTTCCCAAAATTATTTAAAAGTAAAATCCTGTGATTATTTACCTAGCTGCAGAAGTTAAACCTCTTCCTATACTCACGTGTAAGTAACTATCCTAATCACGGATACCGAGTTTTCCTTTATAGATTGATTACTTTGGAGTTGCTGCAACAGTGTACTGCATGCTCTTTGGCACTTACATGAAAGTGAAAAATGAAGGAGGAGTCTGGAAGCCGGAAGGTCTTTTTAGGAGGTGAGTATTTGCGTTGGTGCTGCAGCAAAAGAGCATAAACAGCAGAATGTTGGGTTCTGTCTGGTAGAAAACGGGTCTCTGTCACTGCCCGGAAAAGCCCCGCCTTGGGGTGAACACCGCGCACAGTGAGCGAGTTCCACAGCTCCGCAGCTGCTGGTGCAGCCGGTGCCCGCCCGGACCTGCTGAGAGCGGGCGGAGGGGCGGGCATCCCATCCACGCTCAGATGTTTCTCTTCATCCTTCACAGAAATCGCCTGGTGCCCCAGAGCCTTAGATTTTTACTTGTTTCCTTGCCTTTATAAATAAATGGAAATAATGCTGAGCACACTGTCCTAAGGAGTTTCTTATAAGAAGCAGAGGCAAATCATGTATGTGAAAGTGCTTTGTCAGTTATAAAGTAACGTGACGAGGCAGCTGGCTGTCCCGGGGCAGGGTTTTAAGTCCCATCCCTGGGTGACTTTAGTTTTTGCAAGACTGTTTTCTCATCTGTAAAATGGTAGTGAAAATTAGCGACTAGACTAGAGCTCTTCCTATCGACATAGATGGCTCTCTTAACACAGTGTCACGTGAATAAGCTATTGTGATGTTTGGGTATTTGGTACATGCATGTTCATTATATCCACTTATACTTTTGTTAATCTTTTTTTTTTTTTGAGGTATAAAAACATACGTAGAAAAGTACACTCACCTTTAGTGTCCAAAAAGCCTAATGGAGTTTTACATGTTTGTATCTTGAAGAAATTTAAGCTGGGACTCCCTCCAGCCCCTCATGTACACACCCACCCACCGCAACAACAAAAAAAAGCAGTTGGCGTTAATTTTATAAAATGTAGCATCAGTATATAAGTAAGATTAGATTCAGGCCCTGAAGGAAAACTTAGAACAGCTATGATTTATTCTGCATAATGAGTTGTCAAATTTAGCAAGTACTTTATTGCTTCTCTTGCTCATAATCAAAGGACCAGAGAGTTATTCACAAGGCTTCTGTCTCTGACCACCAGAGCCGAGAAAAGTCTTACCCCTCAGCAGGCCTGATAGTAATGGGCTGAATTTAGCTGTGGTCTGCTTTTTCCCCTGTGCCTTATCTCCATGCTGTGGGGGGTTTGCAGTTCATTTTAAGGCTTCCAGGAGTTGTCAACCTGGTCCCAGCACAT
The DNA here is from genome assembly GCF_003265705.2 of Callorhinus ursinus. Classification (NCBI taxonomy): domain Eukaryota; kingdom Metazoa; phylum Chordata; class Mammalia; order Carnivora; family Otariidae; genus Callorhinus; species Callorhinus ursinus. The sequence continues at coordinate 36,295,789 of NW_027397072.1, read as the reverse complement.
ACGCAGTTAGGCTCGTCAGAACCATTCAGTCAGCTTATCAGATGCTGGCAGTATGGGATAGAAAGCTAGTCAAAAGCAGACTGATTTTCTTAAAAATAAATAAAGTTCTTCCACTGAAGACCTATTACTACACTAAGACTACTTAAGTCATTTTTTGGAGTAAAGTGTGTATAAGACATTCAGTTGGATCTTTAATTCCTCTTACTTAGATTGAACATTCCGATTCCTGGAGTGCCTGGGTGGCTCAGTCGGTTAAGCGTCTGCCTTCGGCTCAGGTCATGATCCCAGGGTCCTGGGATCGAGCCCCGCATCAGGCTCCCTGCTCAGGAGGGAGCCTGCTTCTCACTCTGCCCCTCACCCAGCTCATGCTTGTTCTCTCTCTCTCTCTCTCTCTCTCTCTCTCTCTCTCTCTCTCAAATAAATAAATAAAATCTTTAAAAAAAAAAAAAAACCATTCCAATTCCTGATGCATTAAGCTGAGTTTAGGTGAAGTTCTGTTCAGCTGTCCGGGCATGTAGAAGGCAGAGGCTGGAGTGAGGTTGCCCGGTGTGTTGAACACTACACTTTACCTTGTCTTTATGCATTGTCTCTCCAGGCTTCCTCATCTGGATATGTGGAGTGAATTCTTTCACATCATGTTGAATATTCCAGACTGTCATCATCTTCCATCTTTGGATTTGTTAAGGCAAAAGCTGAAGAAAATATTTCAACAACACTATACAAACAAGATTAAGACCCTACGTAATAGGCTAATTGTACTGCTCTTAGAATATAAGCGTTCTCGAAAATAAAATATGGACATTCCCTAACAATCACTTTGTAAATGCTGGCCTGTTCACTTTGACCCTTGATGTTTTCCTCATTTATTGTTTATATAAATGTTTCTTAAAAATAAAGTCCACAAAATATATCCATGTGACTTGGTTGTTACAAATATTTCAGCAAAATATACAACCTGGTAAGGTACCCCCGCATAGGAGGCTGATGGGGCTCCTTTTGGGATGCTGGCATTCGTGAGAATAATTTGGATCCAAATATTCTCTAAAATCACTTTTAACACTGACCTGTTCACTTTAAGCCAAAAACTTTGTCTAAGTTGAGGGTTTGTATTTGTATATAATGAACAAAAATTCTCCAAAGATAGTCAAAGGATTTCAAGTTTTTAATGGATAAAATTTGCCTGTTCTTTTTTTTTTTTAAGATTATTTATTTGAGAGATAGAATGGGGGAGGGGCAGGGGGAAAGAGAATCCTCAAGCAGACTCCCCGCTGAGCGAGGCTCGATTCCAGGACCCTGAGATCATGACCTGAACCGAAATCAAGAGTCGGACGCTTAACCAAATTAGCCACCCAGGCGCCCCAAAATTTGCCTGTTCTTTATTGTACCATTCTTCAGTGCTGTCCCTGGGAAATATTACAGGTATAAATCTTAAGCTCATTTTTTAAAAGTACCATTCAGGGCGCCTGGGTGGCTCAGTTGGTTAAGCCACTGCCTTCGGCTCAGGTCATGATCCTGTAGTCCCGGGATCGAGTCCCGCATCGGGCTCCCTGCTCAGCGGGGAGTTTGCTTCTCCCTCTCACCCTCTTCCCTCTCGTGCTATCTCTCATTCTCTCTCAAATAAATAAAATCTTTAAAAAAAATAAAAATAAAAAAAATAAAAGTACCATTCAAAGAAATATCTCCCATCTTGAAAATAGTTTTATAAGCTATAAATCATTAATTACCTCTAAAATTATAGCAGCCAACTTAGCATTTATCGACTTTTAAAGCTGGAAGGGTCCTGTAACCTGAACTGAACTTCGTTTCTCCATCCCTCCCTCCTTTCCTTAGCTTATGATGAAATCTGAGGTGACACCCAATTTAAGAGCACAGAGTGAACTGTTCCATCCTACCCTTAACTCCCAGCCTGTTCTAGGAGCAACCATGACTCACTTTTTTTTAATCTTTCAAGAATGATTCTATGCATATTTCTGTATATTTTTCATACAACTGGCATAATTGTGGTTTTTTAAATTTAATGTGTAGACTATATTTACATATAGGATGGTCTCATTTTTGTTAATGACTATGTAATATTTCATTATATGATGTATCTGTTAATTCCTAGAAACAAATTTCTGGGTCAAAGGTGAGTGCATTTGAAATTTTATGTTACTGGGCGCCTGGGTGGCTCAGTTGGTTAAGCATCTGCTTTCCACTCAGGTCATGATCCCGGGGTCCTGGGATTGAGCCCTGCATCGGGCTCCCTGCTCCCTGCTCCCTTCCCCTCTGCTTCCTGCTCCCCCTGCTTGTGCCCATGCTCTCTCTCTGACAAATAAATAAAATCTTAAAAAAAAGAAAAAAAACAAAAAAGGTCCTCTAATTTTTTAATACTAGTACTAATTTAAACACTTAGGACTAAACTTTTGGTTGCTTAAATCAGATCTAATTTTTTCCTATTTTTCCTAGCTGGTAGTTTGAATATATGAAGCCTGTTGGTTTCTGGTGGGGGGGGAGCTTTTCAGACGATTCCTTTGAAGTTTCCCAGTAAATAGTCTTCACTATGAAAATCCTTTGTATGTCTTTCCCAGGTTTTCACTGGTGATTTTTCTCTTGCGGGCTGTTGAGAAGAGAGCTGAGCACTGCCCCCCCCCACCTTCGGCTCCAGGGGGAGCTCTTCTCAAGCTGACCCAGTAAGCTCACGGCGCTGGCCTGAGGGAGATGGGTTTAATTATGTTGAAGGTGTACCCATCCATTTCTTACAAATGTGAATTATGATACTTTTCTAGTTTTCTTGCCCAACTTTCCATATTTACTCAAAGTGTCAAAATAACCGAGTACTGATAAAGCCAAGTTTGTGGAGTCTTTTTTTTTCTTTTGAAAATGACCGTTTTGAGAGGAAAGCAAGACAAAAGAAGATACGGGTGCTGTTTACTAAACTAAGAGCAAAGCGTGTCTGTCCGTGAAAGGCCGCTGTGGGTGCCTTCAATCTTGGGCTGGGAGGACACTTGGTGTCTGGCCCTTGTTCCCACCAGCCCATTCGCTATTACTGGATCTTCAGCTTCCATCACACTCCAAATATCCTCCGTGTTATTCACACCAACAGCCTCAGCCTGACCACGGTGTCGTCCCAGCACTGCTGTTGCCCATCTGGTGTCTGATCTATGCCAAGGGCTTTACTTAAATAAACTTCACAGCCTCATTTCCTAGCAACAACCTTGTCTCCAGGGAGAAAGGCTCCATCTGAACAAAGTAAGTTAGTTGAAGCATTTCAGCCAAAGTTTTGTTTTTTTTTTTTTTTCGTTACCTGGTACAAAATAAAGCAATCATCTTTAATTATAAATTAGATTTCTGTGTTTCCCACACACACACACACACACACACACACAATGTTTATCTGCACAAGGAAAATGCTCTATCTAAAGGACAGCTGAAATGGATGCATGAGAAGTCAGCACTGGGAGGGAGAAACGCAGCTCACTCCAGTAACGAGACTGAACTTTCCTTGAGGACAGAGCTGGGTCTTACCCATCTATGTCTCCTGCAAAGCTGAGCAGGGTGCAGGTCATGCTAAGTGCTCCAACATTGGCTAGACTCAGTGTAGGGTCAGATTTAATATCTGTCTTGGGTCAAGCCATCTCCTATTCATTCTTGGCCCCGGACTCCACATCTAAGTTCTAGCTAAGAATCAATCTGGTCCCTTAGGAGCCTCAGAGACTCCTCTTATCAGGGCCTTTTCCCTCTGGATCATATCTGTGGTCTAACGCAATGATTCTAAAATTTATTTTTCCAAAGACGATGGAACTATAAGTGGCAAGAGCTCCTAAATGGCTGGGCATTTGGCACAGTCTCTAAGGACACCTGCAAGCTATTATTACTCCACAACTTTCTGTGCCACTGATTCTAGGAGTCCTCTTGGTCTTCCATTTCCCCTGTCATTGGAGCCATCCATCTGTCCATCGGTTCCATTCTGGAATGTTTCAGACAAACCCACTTCTGGACTGGCTAGGTTATAAGCAGGCTAAGGTGCTATAAGAGAGAAGCCCCCCCCCCCACACACACACAAACACAGTAGCTTAGAAAAGACACGTGATTTCAGTCTCCTGTTACAGTCTGGGGGGACGTGATGGCGTGCTGGCACTGACTCTGCCGCCTTTCACAGGCTTCCAGGACGTTCTGATGGTTGTCATTCTCAGTCAGGAAGTGGACAAGACGGAGAGCCTGCTCCTGAGGGCAGGACCTGTGAGGTGCAGACCCAGGTTGGGCTCAGAGCCCCAGGGGCTGACACAAGCATATTGCCCCAACCCCCTGCCGGGGAGACAGGAATGAAGTGTCCAGCTGGGAGACCATGTGCCAAAACGTGGGGGTGACAAGTTCACTGAAAGGCGGAAGAAAGACCCAGAGAAAGGGGCCAACGGCCACCACAACTGTTGCTTCCCCTTCCTCTGAGACGGTTCCCGTGAAGGGGGCGGTGGGGCCCCCTGGTGGCCACGGGGGCTGCTGCAAGTCCGGAGTAATTGGCCCCAGGCTCTCCCACCCAAGGGCTCAGCCATGAAGAAAATTACACAACAAGGTTTACTCTGTTACTGTTTAATGTGGAACAGGTGGAACAACGCATAGGTCCGTGAATAGGTCAAGTTTTCAATAAATCAGGAAACACCGGTGGTACGGAACACTTGGCAGCATTTTGTGTGTGTATGTACACACACACATATCTCAAGATGAAAAATACTGCTAAGCGAAAAAAGGTTCTTGAACTATATATATAAAAATGTCATGACATCCCACTTTAGGATAAAGAAAATGCAATTACAGTTAACCCTTGAGCATGAGTTTGTAATCATAAGCAGGTCCATATATATGGATTTTTAAAAAAATTACAGTACGGTTAGTGTATTTTCTCTTCCTTATGACTTAATTAACATTTTATTTTCTCTAGCTTACTTTATTGTAAGAATATAGTATATACTACACATTACATGTAAATTATGTGTTAATCAGCTGTTTATGTTACTGGCAAGGCTTTTCTGGCCAACAGTAGGCTGTTAGTAAAGTTTTGGGGGAAGTCAAAAGTCATGCAGATTTGCAACTGTGCTGGGGTCAGCGACCCTACCCCCCCGCCCCGTGTTGGTCAAGGGTCTGCTGCACATCATATATTCATATGCATGACAGACATGACTGTAAATGGGTAGGTGTGTTTCCAGAAGGACAAACAACAAACTCAGCATCACCACTGGGAAGGGGGCCTCAGATCGTGAGTGGAAGAATGAAGGGGAGGTGGGCGTCAGAAGAAGCAAGAATACAGAGCAACTTCTGACTTTTTACTATATTTCTGTGTTTTTGTGGGTTTTTTGTTTTTGTTTTTTATAATGACTGCATAGTTCCTCATTTAAAAATGCCCAGCACATGGTCAAGTTAAAAAATTTAAATTGCCACTCAGTACACGGGGTGTATAATATTTAGTATAACGACACGTGTTAGCTATACAAAGAAGAGCAGTCTGGAGGCCGGCAGGACTCCGTAAATCCCACCAGATGGATCAGCGACGCCCCACCTTCCGGGGGTCATCATGGTAACGAAATTCTAAAGCAGCAATGCTGAATACCAGGTGTGGCTGTGAACCAGGAACAGCACTCTGTGAGAGCAAGCCCGCCCGCCCTCCTCCTCCTTCAGCCCCACAGTCTTGGGAGGGAGGTACCATCTATCCCAACTGCAGGGGAGAAAAGGGGGCACACAGAGATTATGGGGCATGGTCAGTGGGGAGGCAGGGTATGATACCAGACGATCAGGCCCCAGAGTCCGTGCCCCAAATCTTGGCTTTGCTCCTACACCAGAGGTCACCTTCAGAACCGAGGAAAAGACAGCCCCCCCCCCCCGAGCTAACTTCCGTTGTCACTCTGACAGGACACATGACTCAGGCCTCACTGCACTCAGAGACCTCAGGTCAGGACCCCTGCCTTATAGCGGGGCCCGGGA
>NW_027397072.1:36277384-36289734 GCF_003265705.2 Callorhinus ursinus | reverse complement strand
GGAGGGGAAGAATGAAGGGGAGTAAGTCAGAAGGGGAGACGAACCATGAGAGACAATGGACTCCGAAAAACAAACTGAGGGTTCTAGAGGGGAGGGGGGGAGGGGGATGGGTTATCCTGGTGATGGGTATTAAAGAGGGCACGTTCTGCGTGGAGCACTGGGTGTTATGAACAAACAATGAATCATGGAACACTACACCAAAAACTAATGATGTATGGTGATTAACATAACAATAAAAAATTAAAATATAAAAAACAGGTTCTGGAGATCTGTTGCACAACAATGTGAATATACTTAAAGCGACTAAACTATACGCTTAGAATTGGTTATGGTGGGGACTTTTATGTTATGAGTATTTTCCACAATTAAAAACTGTGTTAATAAAATAATTTTAATTTCCCAGAAGGAGCGTGTCACTGCATTGGGAGATTTCCAGCTGGGGAAAGTGACCTCGGAGAGAGACTCAAAATCTTGCTATCGATGTCATTTAATTAAAGAAGCTTTGAGAGCCTGCCCCAGAAAAAGAAGCAATTGTGACAGAATTTTCTTTTCACATTCATGTTTTTTGTCATTTTGAATAAACACCGCATCGAAGAGCTTCTATACTAGATATATTCCTTTACCATATTTAAATATTCAAAAGTCATTCGCATAACACTGTAGCACAGGATTTAACAGAATAGCAAAATATCATATAAAAATAAATGAAAAGCTTTCATATCCACATGGAAAGGACTTCTCACACATACGGACGGACGTGTGTAAGGTAAGTGCTCCTCATAATCTCTTCATAGATTTGCCCCTCCTTACTGCTCTGATCGGACCCCAGAACCACCCCAGGCGGGGCACATAGAAGCAGCCTCTCCACACCTCTCCACCGACCATTCAGGGCAGGTGTGGCCAAAGCGCAGGCTGGTCAGGGCACAGAGACAACTCGGGCTGGGAAAACCAGCTCCAGACAGTGTGCGTGAGACGTGATGGCAGCTTAGCCTGGTTTCCAGGTGTGGACCCTTCCAGGCCAGAATCACGCACTGTTTTCAAAATTGGGATTCTTGGGATATATGTCACCGGGCGAGAAGTTCAGAATCTCATCCAAGGAAGGGCCTTCATCCTCTGGAGCAATTTCGGACTCGAACATCTGCTGCAGCAGGGCGTCCATGGTCCTGTACTCTGCGAGGAAGGAGAAAGGCACGTGGAGCTCGCATGTGTTGGAGTTGGAAGGGAGCAGCCCGGGCAGAGCTTGGCTTTCTGGAAGGATGGCTCCTGAGTCAAATACAATGCTCTAAGCACAGCTAGCCAAACAATCTTTGAAAGAAAGGATGAAGAAGTCAGAAAAGAACCACTCATCTCTGCTGGTGTGGACTCTACGGAGCTCCACAACCAGGCAAGGCCCTGGAGACCAAGGAGCAGGTCTTCCCTGAAGGACGGAGGAGGGTAACTCCTGGTAGGGGCGTCCTGCTCGTGCCACTGCTCCTAGAATCTACGCTGTGCTCCTCATTCTGAGTTAAGTGCAGGCGCCCCGGCCAAGGCCCAAAGTGACAGTCAGGTTGCTCTGGGTTACTCAGCCCACCGCTGATTCATGGAGAATAAAGCCCTTTAGACTAAGTTGTGAAGGGCCCCCATGCCCTGGGCACAGAGTGAGGCCCTGGGGATACCACCGGAGGCAAAAAGACAGGGCCCAGCACACACGGAGCTTCAAGTCTACAAGGAAGACAGATGGTGATCAAACTGTCACTCGACGACAAAACGGCATGCGGCCGGCACGGCGGGTCAGATCTGCATTCTGGAAACACCTCACCAGCTGCAGTGAGGAGCATGGATTAGAAGAAGTTTTGCATTGGGTTGAAACTTACTTTTTGATGCAATTCTGAAGTACAATCCTTTCAAAGCCTCCCTTTTGTCGTCTCCGTCATCCCCACTAAAGCCACTGCCCTTGGTGTCCATGTTATCAACGAGCTTCCCGTCCTGCGTTTCTTCTCTTCAAGGAAGAAGAGACATGAACAGGGTCAGGTCCCTCAGCTGAGTCCCTCATGCGTCCTCCCAGCCATGGCCCCGTGGCACCGTCCGGCCACATCGAGGGGTCTCCTCTGGTCAGTGAGGGTCCCTGAGGATGGCACACAGGCCCATGATGGACGCCATGGGGCACTGAGGAAGTGAACGTGGCCGGTGAGTGACGACACCAGAGGGAACCCACTACTCACTCTTGGATTCCCACTCCAAGCTCTTGAATCTTCTTCTCGATGGCAGTTTCGACTTCACTCTTTTCTAAGGAGTACGCCACAAAAAATGCCTCCAAGATGAACGCTATGAAAATACTGAGAAAGGGTGAGGGGTAAGGGTGTGAGCCGTGGTCCAGGCAACAGGGGATCCTCGTTCCAAAGAGTGTCTGAGCCGAAACAGGAAGGCAAATAGTTGCAAAGACAACACAACGCGGAGGGGAGAAATGACAGACGCAACATCTCTCAAGGATTGGACACAACTTGCCAATCTTCTGGTATAACTTACTTAAACAGTGGATATTAAAAAGAAAATATGGTTTCTTTTTTTTTTAAAGATTTTATTTATTTATTTATTTATTTATTTATTTATTTATTTGGGAGAGAGAATGAGAGAGAGAAAGAGAGAGAGAGAGAGAGCATGAGAGGGGGGAAGGTCAGAGGGAGAAGCAGACTCCCCGCTGAGCAGGGAGCCCGATGTGGGACTCGATCCCAGGACTCCGGGATCATGACCTGAGCCGAAGGCAGTCGCTGAACCAACTGAGCCACCCAGGCGCCCAAAATGGTTTCTTTCTAGGGGAAGCTTAAGCCAAATACTTGCTGGTAAACAGTTCTCCATGAATATCTCAAGTTTCTGCACAGCCCAGGTGGTCTGAGCAAAGGCACTGAGGGCCAACTTAGGGCTGTTTGTCTATGGAGACATCCCAAGATGGAAAGCTCAGCGATTGCCCCCCCCCCCCCGACCGAGTCCAGGATAACAAAGGTAAAGAGCTCACCTTGCCCTCCCTGGGGATCTGCTTACATTCCAGGTGAAACTAAAGTCCCTCTCTCTCTCTCCACAGGGGAGGACAGACAAGCCCCAGCAGCCCTCTCTAAGATCAGTTCCCTTCTTTCGGGGTTCCCTCCTGCACTCGCACTCCAGCTGGTGCTCGCCACCCTGCTCGGTGGGGACAAAGTTTCGGGAAACTGACACAAAGTATTGCGCTGCTGCCGATTTTGCCACAAGTAATAAACTTTGTCTCCGACCCAAGGTGCCGTGCTTTCTGTCCGTGCCTCTCCGGGCTGGCTGGCAAGTAGGGGAGACTCAGACCCTTCACCATTTCCGACGTTAACAGCGATGACGATGGAGCCCAGGGCCCCCACAACCTCCGCTTGCTCCTGAGAGGAGAGCGGCAGAAATACCCCCGCCCCTGCTGGTCCCAGCGCTCCGGCAACCTCTGCAGGAGCCACCCAGAGAGGCGTTTCTCTCTTGTTCCCTCTACGTCTTCCACCAGCCTGTGTAAGGACAAGCAGGCCTGACGGGAGCTACGCACGGGCTTTCTTCCCCTCCCCTCCCCTCCCTCGGCCAGGATTCTCGAGTCATTCTGGAGCCAAAGTCAGTACAACGGTGGCCAGCCCACCTCGGGCCTGGTGTGACAAGGAAGGCACAGGTACTGGGCTGTCCCCCCAAAAATGGCAGGCCCCAGGCTGTGAGAGGGGTACGACAACTGGAAAACCTCTCTGGAAGACCATTCCAGCCATCAAGGGTACTTAGGCTCGGGTCCCAGGAGGAACCAAGGAGCTAGAATCAGAGATGGTGGAACAGAAGCTCTTCCAAGTGGTCGGATGTCACAGCACCTCTCAAACAGTGACTGAGGCCTCTCCTGGAAGAGGGGCCAGGACAGACCAGGGGCACAGTGCTGTCCCACCTGTGCAAGGACAGGGACGGACCAGAGAGGGACAACTAGGGAACTGACTCTGAGGCTCTGAGAAGCCACCAGATGGCTGGATTTAAGCAGAGGGTGAACGGTACACTCAGGGATGCTCTCAAGGGTTTCAGTCTGGGTGGGGAAGGGGAGGGAGAATGGCCGGGACCCTAGGGTCCTTCTGACCCAAACAACTTACGGGACTATGAGGCATGTATCCTATACAGATGTGCACTGGCAGACAATGATAAACACAAGTGCGAGCAAAAGTCAGACCAAGGGAGAGGGGAGGAGACGTGGACTTGCCAACGGGGCAGGAGTCAACTCACTTGACGATGAGAATGACGACCACAACATGGAAGCTGATGAAGTACAGCTTTGCCGCCTGGTGAGTCACAAGGGCAAAGCCGCCTGCGAGGAGTACGCAGCTAAGGAACCAAACCTTCGGGGAGCTCGGCAGGTGCCCTGGATGTTCCCGAAAGTTCCTCTGGGCGCCCCACCCCCACCCCACCCCACCCCAGGGAGCAGGCAGCCCCTGGGAGTCGGACGCCTTCGCAGAAAGGATATTGTGCCACTGGTTAACCACCGTGAGCTCCATCAGCACAATGAACGAGGAGGCCAGGTCGTTGAAGTTATTCTTGCAGTACCTGTCCCGGGCAAATGCTGAGTCTTTCAAGGCTGGGTTCCCACACACCAGAGCATCGGGGGTGGTGAAATTTGGGTCGAAGAACCGGACTTTGCCGTGGAATGCTTCCATCCCGATGATGGCAAACACGTAGTAGACCACCTGTGATGGGCAGCCCTGGTCAGCAGGGGGCGCGTGGAGCTGCAGCATCACGGGGCCAGGACCGTGCCAGAGACGCTGGAGGACTGTGGACATGGGTCACCCCGGCAGAAAGGGATGCTACTCTGATTCCGGGGTGGCTGCCCTCCCCAACCCAGGCCCAAGCAGTGTCAGGGTGGGGAGGGAGGGGTGGACGCAGAGGGACAGAAGACACGGCCGGCGGGACCACACCGCGACCTCTCCCATGGGCTAACAGAGTCAAAAACAAAGCTGCTGGGCAAGTTAGTGGCTTGAGTACTAAATAAACAATGGTTGGTCCTCTAAAAAAAATAATATAATAAAGTTGTATCTTTACCCTGTTTTTTTATAGGAAAAGAAATTCCAAAAGTACCATAAGGTCAAATGCAAAAAACAAACCAGGGAGGAATTGGAAAAAGAAAAAATTGAGTAAGAAAAGGCCCCACTACGTGTGACTATAAAAGTTAAAAGATTTTAAAATAATCTATAAAATAAAAGATTAGCAAATAGGACTATATAATTAATTTAAATTTTTATACAGCCCCCCAAATATACAACAAAAATCCTTTATGCAGGAAAAAAAAAAAAAAAACTCAAAAAACAAGTGATGGAGAAGGAAAAGTAATTCCACTGTAAAAATCTTACCAACAGCCTATTTCCTTAACTGGCAAAACACTCCTGCAAATCCTATTTAAAAACGAATAGAAGAATAGGCCAAGGGTATGAACACACTGTTTACCGAAAAATAAGCGCGAGTGCCCAAAAGAACCTGGAGAAGACACTCCGCCTCATGAAACATGACAGAAGTGCACGTCGGAGCAGCCTAGTGCAATTCTCTCCCCCAGACTGGAAGACAGGGCAATGATTCGGAAACCCCAGCTGCGGGGGAGAGGGGGGCGGCAGAGAGACAGCCTGTGACACGCTGTCGTCTGGGATACACGGGGAGCGTGCGTTCGGAAGGCCACGTGCCACCATCCACTGAGGTCTGAACACATTTCCCCTCTGACCTCGCAGCGCCGTGCCCAGGGCTGTATCCAGTGGGAACGGAAGCACTAAAATGCAGGTACAAGAACGGCCCTCCCCACATCACTTGTAATGGCCAAAAGGTGACAGCACCCAGTGGTCTGTCAGTAGAGGGGCTGGTCGGTTGTGTTCTGGAGTCTTCCCTCCTTTTATTTTTATTTTTTATTTTATTTTTTTAAAGATTTTATTTATTTATTTGTCCGAGAGAGAAGGCACAAGAAGGGGCGGCAGGCAGAGGCAGAGGGAGAGGCAGGCTCCCCGCCGAGCAGGGAGCCCGATGTGGGACTCAATTCCAGGACCCTGGGATCATGACCTGAGCCGAAGGCAGACGCTTAACTGACTGAGCCACCCAGGCGTCCCCGTGGGACACTTTTAATCACAGCAGAGCCAACACGATATGTGTGTCCTCCAGGACATATGACAAAGATATCAGGTGGAAGAAAGTTAGGCAACATTGTGTGTGGATTGTTCCATCTGACTAAACAATAAGCCAGACACATACAGGCATGTCTGGGGTATACTTGTTGTATACATAGAGATATTTAGGAAGAGTAACAGGAAACTTTTAGCAATGGTTGTCTCCGGGAAAGACGCATGTGGGGAATGGAAAGGGGTGACCTGAAGTCAGCCTTCCATTCTTCGGTAAAATGGGATTTCTTACCATGATAACAGAAAAGCGAAGCGAGGGCCCTGTGGCAGAGTGACCACATATCTGAGCCCCTCATTCACAGCGTGGGACCTCTCCTGAGCGGGAGGCGCCAGCACCTCGAAGCCCCGGGTGGCTGTGTTCTCACCCTGGGGATGTGAGGAGCAGGTGGGCTCTAGCCACAAGCAGAACAAAGAAGGATCTGAGGCCTCACAGCCATGAGCCAGAAGGAGCCTACACCCCCCGAGAAGCATCCGCTAGCCAGGCAGGCAGACCCACCTAGCCCGTGGGTAACAAAGAAACCACGACTGAGTTAACCCACTGAAGTTGTGGTGTCTATCACAGTAGCCGGTGAACCTTAACTGCTATATGCCCAGTGTTTCCCGACCCTGGATATTTCTAAAAAGGACGACAAGAAACCAGTGAGTCTCATTTACTTAATCTCCCTTTCTTTTCCTCACTCCAAATAAGGCTTACCGAGAGCGGCCAAGCATGAACACCTTACCACTTATTCACGTAGAACTGGCCACAAGAACAAGCCACTTACCAAGACGAGTCCACCAAACGTCAGTATCGTGGGACCGATGTTAATTAAGGTGGTCACGATAAGCCGGAATCTAAGATGAAACAAAGTTTCTAGCACACGACGGCAGGAGGGAAGCCGTGAGGTAAAACTGACACCACACCAAGCAGGTTTGGTTTCATATCCCTTCCCCCGGGGCCTGGACCTGTTCCTGACACACCGTCAGGAATTTGCCCATTTAGCTGTACGCCCCTGGGGAGTCACTCAACCTCTCTGAGCTTCACTGTCATCACCGGTGAACAAAGGATAATAAAGGCCCCTATATCAAGGGTGGCAGGAGGAATTTCACAAGACAATGGATGGCACACTCGGGAGCATCAGTGGCCCCCACGGCCACCGCTATGCAGTCACGCGCAGCGTGCACGGCGAGGGAAGGGGCCACGGGGACTAAAGCGATGGACAGAACCCTGCCCTCGGGGAGCTGCCACCTGAGTGCTCTTCACCATCTTCGCTGGCTTCCCTCCCCACCCCGAGAGAGCGCTGGGTCCTCCAGGAGAGGTACATTTGGGGCTCCTAATGGGATGTGTTGACTGATCTGAGGCAGGAGTGGTTTCTGGCAGGCTCCAGCGGGGGAACCACCCGAGGGCACGTCGCTCCCTCTTTACCTCTGAATGCTGGCAATGATCCGTAAGAGCCGGAGGATCCTCAATATCAAGACGATATCCAGTATCTGCTGACTGTTGTATTTTCTTGCTAGAAAGAAAAAGCACAATCATTTAACATTCCGTTTTGTGAGTGCCTCTGGCTTGTCCCTTCTATTCAGTGAGGTCTGAGACTCTGTGGGTTCAGGAGGAGATTCGGCTTCCCTTCCAGAGCCCGGACAGTAGCTCCGGGCAGTGAGGAGTTAAGTGCTGCCTTGAATGGCTCACCCCCACCCCCCAGCAAAGCCAAGCCACCCCAGGCCTTCCCTCCCAGCCCTGAGCTAGAGAATCCTGAGAGTCGGTGTAGACTTCAGGCCGTCTTTAAGAAATGACTGTGGATCAGGTTCTACAGAACACATTTCTACAAGCCCTTCTTCCCCCAACATTCCTTTCATAGAGTCCTGTTAAGCTGCACCACGTCTAAACAACGCCCCCTGCCGTCTACCGGAAGGAGTGTGCGCGGTGGTGGTGGCGGGAGGTGCGGGTGCAGCCAGGGCAGGCCGACACAAGAGGGCAGTGGACCAGGGATGATGCAGGGTTCCAACTGCGGCTGGACCTCCGGGGGGCGGGCAAGACGGGCAGGGGGGTCAAAGCATGGAGGTTAAGCCACGAGACTGAGGGCAGTTTTGGAGAGGAGATGACCAGGTCAGTATCTGGTGTGATGGATGAATACAAATGCAATTAATATACAGCTAAACACAAACAAAACTACCAGCCCTCTCCAAAACATGGAACACTTCTACTAATTCTCTTGTGTCTCCACTGCCCCATCCCAAACGCCTTCCTGGTGTACAAGTTCAACAAAGACTACACATACACACTGAATGCATGATCCCAGGAGGTGGCGAAGCCGAGAGCCCATGGCACTGACCTGACTGAATGGTGGTGTTGGCCACAGTGACCACCAGGGCCGCGATGATGATCAGCGTGTCAAACCTAACAGTGCAGAAGCAAAGTTGGTGAAGGATACAACTGATCCCGAGAAAACTCCAAATCCAGTATCTTATGCAAAGCAATGAACCAACCATGAAACTGATTACTGTAACTTTTAGAACAATGGAGACGAAGCAAGAAACACCACATTTGAATGATCCAATGATCATTCCCTGGCCGCTCCAGTGAACCACCCAAGGGAATCTGTAGCAATCAGCCAATTCTTATCACTTTGTCTTCCAAAATAACTATATCCTTGCAAGAATACTTTGGCACATTTTTCAGAATATACAGTAAAATTCTCTCTTGGCATTAATTTTACTAAGTCCATTGTAACTTTTTAGTTAAAGGGGACAATATCCATCATAGCGTTACTTGTCTTTCTGACAACAGTGCCAAAGCACCGGACAAGACTAGCTAGTTCCCCTTTGGCCACATGCGTATCCTAGGGAGCTTCCCGGCACCGAGAGCAGTGATCACAGAGATCCAACCCTGGCAACGTGTGCACTACATAAGACAGGCTTGTGTGTGCCCTGTGTCTTTGTGTCCTGCACTGAGGTGGTCTGCAGCACGCGGGTGATGGTTCGAGACCAGGAGGTACCTAGCCTGGAGAAGAAAGAGGCCACAGGTGACACATCCGTGTAGGAAAGAGCTTGTTAACGATCTCATCATCCAAGCATACACATTCCAAGTTCTCTGATAAAAAGACTAGGGAGTGGGCCGAGGGAGCTATGGAAGGGCCTCATTGGGTATGATATTCCAAGATCCTTTCCAAACCCAGGATGCCACGATCTGTGATTCTAATTTTAGCTAGAGTCGGTTCAAACTGACATCATAAAATAACAGCTTCGTCAGACCCATATGTTCCCACACCCCCAAGATTTCATGATAAGATGCCCCAAAACTAGGCAGCTGGAGCTTGGGAAAACTACAAGGAGATTCCCCAAACTGACAGAAACCTCCCCGCCGACTTTGCCCACGGCCTCTGCCCCACCCCCTCCCAGAACACACATGCTCACCAGTTCCAGAACTGTTTCTTGCCAAAATAGGCTCTGGGCTCGTATGTGTACAGTTTCAGGAGAATTTCAATAATATAGAGAGAAAGGAAAAGCCACTCTGCATAGGAAATGAAGGGGTTTTTCTCATCCAGAGCGATGAATATGGCATTTATTAGAATGATGACATCATAAACCCAGACAAAGATCCTGCCGTGAGAGAAAAAAGAGGAGATCCTGTCATCCCACGTTTTAGGGAAAGGAGCACGTTCAGAGCCTTTTAGGGGGTACTTTGTTCCCGACGATGTGATGACTATGAGATGCCCCCCAACCCCCATCCCGCCAACATGCACACACGTGCACACTCGTGACTCAAGTAAGTAAATGGTCCAGCATGGCCAGGGTCCTGAAATTCACCTGCCTCCCCCTGAGACTGGCGCAGTCCTTCCGGCCAAGGAGAAAATGAAGACTCAGTGACCAGGGGGTGCAGGTGGGGAATAGAGGCATGGTTTTCCCGGGTCCCCCTCTGGGGGCACAGTACCTGGATCAGATGAAAGCTTAGGCAGAAATGGGGCAAGGAGAAGGTTTAGGGCTTAGCATGGGATCATGACACCTCTAGTACTTGTCCCTAGAAAATTAACATCCTTAACTAAGAAAGCTTCTGAAAACCTCTTCACCCCTAATGCACACAAGCCTTCCAGGGGACTGACATGTCCATCTTCCTCACCGAGTCTGGGGTGGAATGTATCAGAGCTGGGCTCTGTGGCAACTTTGCAATTACAGAGCAGGCTGCTCTGCTCAGGTACCTGTCCCCCGTGCTCCAGAGAAACCTGGCTGAACTCTAGGCATGGCCTTGGGAAGATAGGAGGGGCTGCTACCCCACTGTTCTCCGCGAGGCTGTAGACTAGGACCCTGGATGCCCCATGCGGACACACAAACTCCAGCACATGAAACACGTCAGTAATTCAAGGCTGGGATTAATGGGAAGAAGCGTCTACATAATGGGCTTTGATAAATACCAAATATGGGCAGCTAATACGGTGTGCCCACATCACAGGCTGAGCCACTTTCCGGGACTTCTGAACTATTCTCTTCTATGAAACACTAAATTCAAGGACAGCAAGAGGATGAGCCACTAATGACAGGGGCACTCCAGGCCACACATATGAAACCTAAGATCTCCAACCAGAATAAATGATTCTTTCTGGAGTCCACTTACTTGAGAATAAGAGAATTAATTGGCCTTCTTAACAACCTTTCTGATACCTCAAATTCATGAGTTTACCACAGACTTTACAAAGTCAGAGTGCCATATGTGAAATCAACTGCCTAATGACTTGGATGGGGCTAGAACCTTCTGATTGTAGAGAGCAGTCAGCTTCTCTGGCTCAGAGAGCACATCCAGTCTGTGGCTTGAGTATCTTAGTATATAGCGCAGAAGGAAGCATAATCGAGAAGCCTGTCCTTTTGGTTAAGGTCACACACAGCACGTCCAGAACGTTTTACAAGCCTCCCTGTGAAACCAAAAGCAGCAAGCAAGGGGCTGATTTATAGCTTCAATAATGAAATATATTCAGTCCAGACAGCATTTGCAAACTCCTCTATTTTTAAAGCAACTTGAGAAAAAAACAGCCCCATCTCACTTGCCTGTGCCGAACCATCCTCTGGACCAAGAGGCTTGCAGACGACTGGTATACCCGAGGCATCCACTCTTCCAGCGGGTGTCTCTTGATGTTGATGGTGACCACCTGAATGTTGAGGAGGTCAGCCAAGCGTAGAAAGTTCATTTTGTCTGCAATGTAAAAAAAAATTGATCCCAAATACACGGCCACTGTGACATTAAGGTTCAAAGGGTGATGCCAAGTCAGCGCAGACTCTTGTTTCTGCATTTCCTAGGTGAAGATCTGAAGCTTCAAAGGGTGAAGGCCCAAGGTCAAGGAGCCAGAAAGTGGCAGAGCCCCTCATCTGTCCTCACTAGACCTGCAGCCGACCCAAGGTGGTCAGCCCTAGCATGTGATTTTGCTAGTTCACAGAGGCCACTCCCTCACCCCCTGCCTTCCACCCAGCTTCCTCCTCACATGGGCCATCCCTGCTTTCAGTGTCTGCCTGACTTACCTTTCCAGCCTCAACTCCACCTCTCCTTCCTCTCCACCAAGCCTCCAAGGTAGGTGTAATCCACACCCTTCCCCTCAATCCCCTATCCTCTTCTCTGCCCACCCTCCCTCCCTGCCCCTTCTCAGAGATTCACTCAAACCCACAGTGTCCACAGCAAGTTGGCCACCAGCCAGGCCAAAGTTCCCTGGGTGCTTTCTTGACCAGCCTGGCCCCATGTGACTACTGAGCTGGTGTTCTCCAGACCCACCGAATGCCCGAGGTCACTACCCCACACACCTCTCCCCAACCAGACAGGTCGGATGCTGACCATGAGTCCACTTCCTGCTCTGTACAACTTAAAGAATTTCACCTCAAGGGATGAAATCAGAATGTGTAAAGAATATTGCTGCTTCCTAGCAAGTTCTTCTTACAACTTCTCTCCCAGGTTTCCTTGAAAACCAAGTTGAAGTTTAGAAACTTTAAAGAAGTTTGGAAAATTTAAAGAAAGCTGTTGAAAGAAATCATGGGGACGCCTAGGTGGCTCAGTCAGTTAAGCGTCTGCCTTCAGCTTGGGTCATGATCCCAGGGTCCTGGGATCGAGCCCCGCATCAGGCTCCCTGCTCACAGGGAGGCTGCTTCTCCCTCTGCCTGCAGCTCCCTCTGCTTGCGCTCTGTCTCTCTCTCAAATAAATAAATAAAATCTTAGAAAGAAACAAAACGAAAAGAAAGAAA